>NW_026875456.1:0-17644 GCF_032173495.1 Musca vetustissima
TGGTACAGCACTTGGGTGCTGGTGCTGTGGGCGCTTTTCCGCCTGTGTCTCAGCCACTATGAGGTAGGCCTTTTGACAGGTACTCACATAAAACTCTTCAAGATACTATGTAATCAATATTGATCCCCATTTAGGTATAGCCCCACATATAGCTTTGCCCTCTAAATTGCAGTATGAGTATTTAATGCACATTTTTGCGGTTTGCAGTCTTGAGACTTTGGGGAAATCTCAAGTTGCGTAGGTTCACTTACGCGTATTGTAGGACCTATTACAAGTATATAAATATCCCACTCGTTTTGTTTAAATCTGATGTCATAAACACACTCCTATCCGAAGTTCGGCCCTGTCGAACTTAACGCTTTTTCACTTGTTAAACCTGAATTCACATTTGCAATTACTTCGTTTTCAAATAGAGTAAATATCCTCCAAATATATCCTCAAAGTCTACCTCATGGTGCAAAATACAAAATTTTTCTACCGAACCTAACGACTTGCATTTGTGTATATAGTATATTCATTATTTATGTATATGTACATGGCAAAATGAATCTCACACGTGAACACACTTTATTTGGAAAATAACAAATGATTTGGTCCTTGATTATTGTGTATCTTTCCTTCTGCCAGTCTAGACGGTAAATTCACAACTACAGTTAACAATATATTTATATTGAAAACAAATTATATCGACATGGTATTTAGTTCAAGGTCAAGAATAGAATATAATCCGCAGCAATTATCTGCAAAATCCAGCAAGGCACGAAACATCTATAAATCAATCGAACATAAAAATGACTAGAAATGAAAAAAAAAACATCGAAAGTAATTGAAATGAGCTTCGGCATCCGACTGAAACATTTTAATGATCCTGTTAGTTAAGGATGTGATAACTAATATTATGGTAACATGTGGCCGAAAAATAAGGTGTGTCTTGAAAAAAAAGAAATTTAATAAATTGAATCAGAATTTGTAAATCACGAATATGTTTTTATCAGATTTGTTGCAACAATTATGTATTGATTTAAGTTATTAAGTTTAAATCATATCTACTATATTATTATTTTCAAATATAAAAATTTCATCTTCTCAAATCCAACTGCTAAATGAATGTGACATTGGCAATTTGCCACCTCTACACAGAAGTCACAAAGCCACAACCACATTCAAATAAATTGGAAAACGAACATCTTGAATAAACAAAATTTGTTTTTCCCCCAAATGACTGCAATACATACATATTTATTTGCAACGATCTATTTATTTGCAAAGAGACAATAACTGGAGCAAGGGGTAGGCCTCGAAGAATGGGCGTGTTGTGGTCATGTTTTCTGTTTGACATTTGCTGGAAAGTCTTAGTGGTCACAACTAAACAAATGACTTTGACAAAACCACTTGGATCGCAGCGACATAAAACAACAACAATAAAAATAATAGCAACATCAAATTGCGAACAACTAAGTAAATAAATAAGTGTGCAAGTTGTTTTAAATTGTGCAAAAAAACTATTTATACCCTTCACCACACTGTGGTACAGGGAAACGAGATGGACACAGGGTTCCTTTTGCGAATATGCATGGAATCATTTTTTTGGAGCGATTTACGCATGTCCGTCCGTCTGTGCATGTATTCCTGTAAACAAAGTATATATCGCATTTATGATCCCATTTGGATGAAGTTTGGCACAGCTCACTTATTTGCCCATGGACGAACACTACTGAAATTGGAAACCAGTAAGAAAAGTAGTAAAGTCGGACCGGGCCGACTATCTGATACCCTTCACCACTTTGGGTATTTTCAACAAATGGAATCCTAACAGACGTCGCGTTTTTGAAGGACCATTAGCATGCAATTAAACAATTTAACATAAATTTTGGTCAGATATACAGTTGCTTCTTACAATGGGAAAAATTATGTAAAGAAATTTAAAGCAAAATATAGAAATCTAAATCGATTTCATTAAAACTTGCACAGGTTAGGTTACACTTATTTCACCATATTTTGAGCATTTCAGTTCTTCATTTACTTATAAATCCAATTTCGTGCAACTCGAAGGATATATAGGGACTTTGCTGCACCATTTACATAAAATCGGACGATAATATATATGAGAGCTATATATAAATCTGAACCGATTTTCACGAAACATAGCACTCATCATTTTAGATTTGATTCAGGACGCTATTCCAAATTTCGTTCAACTTGAAAAATATATATGGTCTTTGGTGCACAATTTACATTACATCAGACAAAATTATATATGGGAGCTATATCTAAAATTCACGAAACTTAACACACATCATTCTACTCTTAATTAAGTACGCTATTCCAAATTTCGTGGAAATCGAATGATATTTAGGGACTTTAGTGCATCATTTACCTTAAATCGGACGAAAATATATATGGGAGATATATGTAAATCTGAACCGATTTTTCCCAATTTCAATAGGATTCGTTCTTGGGTCAAATAAATGACCTGCGACAAATTTCATTCAATTCGAATCATAAATGCGACTTGGTGCACCATTTGTATGAAATCGGACGAAAATATATATGGGAGCTATGTCTAAATCTGGACCGATTTTCACTAAACTTGGCACACATCACTTTAGGCCCAATTCAGTATGTTATGGTAAATTTAGTGCAAATCGAAAGATATATAGGGACTTTGGTGCACCATTTACATGGAATCGGACGAAACTATATATGGGAGCTATATCTAAATTTGGACCGATTTTCACGAATCTTAGCAGACATCATTCTAGTCTCAAGTCAGTACGTTGTACCAATTTTCGTGCAAATCGACAGATATATAGAGACTTTAGGGCACCATTTACCTTAAATCGGACGAAACTATATATGGGAGTTATATCTAAATCCAGACCGATTTTCTCGAAACTTGGCAGACAACACTCTAGGCTCAATTCAGTACGTTATGCCAAATTTCGTGCAAATCGAAAGTTATTTAGGGACTTTGCTTAGTGTACTGAAATTAATCTAGAATGACGTGGCCAAGCTTCGAGAGAATCGGGTCAGATTTATATATAGCTCACATATATATTTTCGTCCGATTTAAGGTAAATGATGCTCCAAAGTTCCTATATATCTTTCGAATTACACGAAATTTGGCATGGGGTACTGAATTAGGTCCAGAATGATGTGTGCTAAGTTTCGTGATAATCGGTTCAGATTTATATATAGCTCCCATGTATATATTCGTCCAATTTATTGTAAATTCTGCACTATACATCCAAAGATTGTCCCACTTGGACACAATTTTGTACAATGTACTGAAGTTGCGGAATTAACTTAAAATGGGTAGCAAATCTTCCTGCCACAGATGCTCAATATTAGTCCAATTTTTTTAGTAGTCCCTATATAACAGAATCTAAAAATTTCGATATGTTAAGAATTTCGAACATAAAAAATTAATTAGGTGTTTTCTAAAAACAAAAATTATTGTTTCAATGTTTCAAAAAAAAACCAATTTCATTGATTGTCTAAGTTTTCGTTTGACCTACTCCACTTTATAATGGCGTCCATTTGCTTCACCAGGCCGTCGATAAAAATAACGGAAAATTTGTTATGTGAGGCGTGAAAACTGACAACAATAACAACAGCAATGGCAAAACGTCATAATGAGTAATGACGATTGTTTTTTTTTATTCAAAACAAATTGAACAGTTTGGACAACAAACAACATTAAAAGCAACATAAATAAAAGTAGCGAACGATGATACGCATTGAATGTTTCCTACACACATTCACACGTCCCCATAACGATCGAAAGTTTATTCATGCAAAAAAAGTTTTTCCGTTACCGGAAACAGAAACCAACAGCCCGAACACCATAAACACTAAAACCAAATTTCGTTTGGCATACAAACGACAACAACGCAAACTTTGTTCGCAAACCAATTTGTTTTCACATTATCGTTGTTGCTGTGAGTGTATGTGTTTCTCCGTTGCCGGACCATAAAAAAGGACTGCATGCCTGTCTATTTCATATATATATATATATATATTCTTTGTGTAGCCAGCGAACAGTAAATTTGTATTTAGTTGATGGTATTTTAATGCATATGTGATGGATCTCGTTTTTTATGTGTAGGGTTAAGGGAGTACACATCAGACACACAATAAGGGGAGACATAGACACCCAGACACTTTATAATAGCGTACACTGAGAAAAAAAATAAACAACAGCTAAAGAAATTCACATGTGGACCACCAGCATAAAAACTCAAATGGTCAGAAGATTCACTTTGATTGGGATTTACCTATTTTGCAAATTCCCTAAAAAGATTGTTGCAATATAGGTTCGCTATAAGTCCTTTTAAGGAGCCATCAACGGTGTGAAGGTTGAATCTAACTACTCCCAGGATGAAATGCTCGTAGCAGAATCATCATCATACATAGAAGAGAGTTCTGTCTGGGTAAAATGTTAACTGAGACACCCAGCCTCTCCCCTCTACTAAGCTCCTTGTGAAGTTTTCACGCACCATCTCAAATATCATCCAAAGTTCTTTGGTAATTTCACCAAAGTGAATCCAAGTCAATGGTTTTGGAGTCAACACTTCGAACAAAGAATTGGTGCAGTTCACAAAAAAAGTCCCCCTAAAAATTTCGAACGATGTGGTCTTGGATCTCCCTTTACAATCAAATGCCTCGGATTTGGCCCAAGGACTCAGAATAAAAGCTCAGATTGTCAGAAGTGTCACTTTGATTGGGATTTTGACCAATTTTGCACGCAACATTTGGTGTACATTCCAAATTCCACAAAAAGATCGTTGCAAGATAGGCTCGATATAAGTCCATTGAAGGAGCCTTCAACAATGTGAATCTTGAATCTAACCATTTCAAGCTCGAACCCAGAAGTGGCTGAAACGGACGGATGAAATGCTCGGTAGGATAACTGCTAACTGAGGCACGCAGCAGCGGGAGGGAGTACTCCCCCTCACACTAAGGCCCTTGTGTAGTCGTTACCATCTCAAACATCATCCTGATGGTAATTTCACCAAACTGGATCCAAGTCAATGGTTTTGGAATCAACCCTACGGTGACATAATCGGTACAGTTCACGAACAAAGAAAAATCCAAAAATTTTGTATCAATCGAACAATACTTCGGCGTCTGGTGCATCATTTACATAAAATCAGACGAAACTATACATGAGAGCTATATCTAAATCTGAACCGATTTCTACAAAACTTCATGAACACCAATATGAACCTATTTCAATACCATGTGCAAAATTTTGTATTAATGAGACAATTATTGGGAGACAACGAGACAATTATTGGGAGTTTTATCAAAAATCGTACGAAACTATATATGGGAGCTATATCTACATCTGATCCGATTTCCACAAAACTTCGTATTCATTAATACGGACTTAATGCAGTAAGCTGTGCAAAATTTTGTTTTTGTTTCATGAAAGCACTGGTGAAGGTGTTTACTGGAAGGAATTGTCTATAAACCTAATGGGTATTGTAACGTCTTTGAAACTGAAATTTGAATAACTTATAATAATATACCTAACCAGTGAGCGGAGCAGTATAGTTGGCGGGGCCGACCATATGATACCCTACACAACTTCCAAGAAAATCGAACTTTCTGTTCCTCTATATTTTGAGCTTGGGAAATATTTCCCGTTATTTACACCCTTTTGCAACTGTTTTCTTTCCAGTTCATCCGAAAATTATTATCTGATCATCTCCGAAAATTATAGGCGTTATCCTCGACCATACCTGGATCTTTATGAAAAATTTCAAAATATATTACCGCCCTCTGGGTTACTAAATAATATCTGAATACGTAAGCACCTGTAAATACTTAAGTGTAACTCCCACACCCGAGTACATACGACAATAAAATTGGTATCAATTTAAAGGTCGACCACTCCTCTTGTATATATTGTCAACTTCTCGGTTCTATGTCCTTCAGGGGTAAATATATACGCTATAGAATACAAATGTTGTAATTTTTCACACAAAAGTCAGGGTCCATTTGACCCACTAAATATTGGCCAATCTTTATCAAAATAGGCATGCTTATTCTTTGGTCCGATCCCCTTCTCAGTGTAAAAATTCGCGATGTTTGGGCCATAATTGAGTCCTCTGGAGCGACCAGAAAATCAGACAAAAATAAAGTTTTTGGTCCATTTCATCCCCTAAATATTAAGCGATCTTTACCAAAAAAATAAGGGTCTTCATTGGGCAGAACCCATCCTACATGCAAAATTTCGTGAAGATTGCTCCATAACTGTGGCCTGTATCGTGTTTACAAATTACAATGGGCAGACGGACGGACACACATGCATAGATCGACTAAGCTAGTCGAGATATGACGATTGGTATACTTAAAGGTGGGTCTATGACCAATATTTCGCGGCGTTACAAACTCTTGGGGCTGCACAAAGCTATAATACCCTGACAACATAGTTTTGTAGGGTATAAAAAGAGTTAGTATTTATGTCGATATCCAGGCGTTCTTAAGGCAAAATCCGGAAGATCTACTTCGAATGATTTGTGGAACATGGTTGCAGAACCTAAAAATCCATATGACCGGAAATGTCATGACCAAGATATATTTCTCATCGTTATCACGAGGGAAAAAATAGCTCAAACTAAATGTATGAAAAATTGAAGGTCGCAGCAGAATCAATTTACAATTTACAAATATTTTCATAGCCAAAATCTCGCATGGGTAGAGATAGTATTTTCCAAAAATCGGGACCGTTGTATGGGGAAATTGTTGACCTACGTCAATAAATTTTTGCATGAATATTTGCTACTTATTGAGACCTACCTGTGCCAAATTACAGCCAATTTAATTGTGAAATGTGAGTAATGGTCAAAAATAATCCATGGACACCATTTTCCATACTAGTATTTTCATACCCTTCACCACACTGTGGTACAGGGTATTATGTCTTTGTACATATTCCTGTAACAGGCAGAAGGAAACGATATAGACACATGGTTCCTTTTGAGAATATGCATAGAATCACTTTTAAAGTCGAGTTATGCATGTCCGTCCGTCCGTCTGTCCATGTTAAATTGTAAGCAAAGTACAGGTGGCATTAATGACCCGAATTGGATGGAATTTGGCCCAAGGACGAACCCTATTGAAATTGGGAAAATCGGTTACGATTTATATATATATATAATTTAAGGTAAATGGTGTACCAAAGTCTCTATATATCTTTCGATTTGCACGAAATTTTGCATAGCGTACTGAATTAGGTCTAGAGATTTGTGTTCAGTTTCCTGAAAATCGGTCCATATTTAGATATAGCTCCCATATATAGTTTCTCCCGATTTAATGTAATCGGTGCACCAAGGTCAATATACATTTTTTCGATTTGCACAAATTTGGCATAGCGTAATGAATTAGGTCTAGAAAGATGTGAGTTAAGTTTCCTGAAAATCGGTTCAGATTTAAATATAGCTCCCATACACATTTTCGACCGATTTAAGGTAAATGGTGTACAAAGCCCCTATATATCTTTCGATTTGCACGAAATTTGGCATAGCGTACTGAATTAAGACTTGAATGATGTGTGTTAAGTGTCGCGGAAATCGGTTCAGATTTAGATATAGCTCCCATATATATCGTAGTCCGATTTAAAGTAAATGGTTTACCAAATTCCGTATATATCGTTAGATTTTCAATAAATTTGGCATAGCGAACTAAATTAAGACTAGAATGATATGTGTTAAGTTTCGTGAAAATCGCTTCAGATTTAGATATAGCTCCTATATATATTTTCGTCCGATTTTGTGTAAATGTTGCACGGAAATCCCTATATATCTTTCGATTTGCACGAAATTTGCATAGCGAACTAAATTAAGAATAGAATGATATGTGTTAAGTTTCGTGAAAATCCGTTCAGATTTAGATATAGCTCCCATATATATTTTCGTCCGATTTTATGCGTATGGTGTACCAAAGACCCTACAAAATTTCCTATTGGCACGAAATTCGGCAAAACATACTGAATTAAGTCTAGAATGATGTGTGTTAAGTTTTGGAAAAATCTAAAGATGATATGTCTGTTCTATCTACAGAAAATTATATATATTAGCACCTCTTGTATGTACCCATATTGATGAAGGATATCATGTAGTCGGCCCCGTCCGACTTTTGAACTTTCCTTACTGGTTTATTTTTGTTCATGAATATATCCAAGTGGCTATCATATGGTCGGTTTCGTCGGTCTAGCGTCATTTTTTTACAGGTTTACCCCTGATTTCAGTCGAAATTTCAAGTCAACACTTTTTCTTCAACTGTAAACATCAAACATTCTGAGCCAAAATTGCTACTTTGTTTACGTATCGCCTGAAATGTTGAAACTGTGGCTTCCTGTCGATTTTTTGTTTTTATCCTGCTGATGTTATCAACCTGCGAATGTTTGATTTGTACCACTTCACCATTTCGTTCGTAGTTGTTGCTTTTCTTTTTTTTATTCAATTTTATTGGCTTTCTTCTATTGTGGCCTCAAACACTTTTTAATTGAATTTGTATAAAAATTTCAATTAAAATCACATTCGTTGCTCAGTTCAGCGTTTTTGTTTTTCGTTCACGAGTTATACACAAGTTTTATGATATATTTCATTAGCGGGGATTCACAAAAATGTTGATGAGTTTAACAAAAATGTTGATGACTTTAACAAAATACTATCGAGTGATGTGTGATAGGTTGGGGTTTGTGGTTGTTGGCCTAGTACTGCAGAATAAGAATTTGGGGAAAAAACAAAGGTCTTTAAAAATTTGAAAAAGACGATAATATTCAATTTTAATATTGCAGACATATTCCATGTCAAAAATACCTAAAATATAGCTGCCGAAAGCCCATATAATATTGATGTCCCACATTTTCTTCGATCATTGACCCCATCCGTATCAATTGAAGACTTCAATATAACCTTGTAATTCTATTGTAGTGTGCCAACATTAGCATGTAACTATTTCCCAAAAACACCTACTCATATTACGGCAAAATGTTTTTTCGCGTAAATGTTCATTTTCCGTTTCCGTTGGCAAGAATTTCCATTACAGCCGGAATAAAAGTCTTTAAATTTACAAACCTCTTTGTGGTGTTGCTGTTCGAAAAAATTCTCAAATCAAACACAAATCAACTGAGTAACGATTTCTGAACAACACAAACAACAGGAAAAACTTCTATCTGCCAAACATGCTACGCTCACATATTGTGGTGGACACATATATGTCAGAACCAAAGAAATCGACAAAAAAATGAATTTCAGTTAGAATGATGGGTTTTTAATGTACGAGCACGAAGTTTCAATATTCTCACCAGGCTGTTCTTTTCAATTTTTGGTTCGACTACATTGGCAAACATTCACCCACATACATACTAACACAGATACAAATACACAGCACATCAATCTTAATATGGCAGTTTCAGTATTGGCTGCTAGAGTTACATTTTTTGCCGGTTCGATTTCACTCAGAAATATTCCATGTCATTTTTTTCGATTTCTGTGAGTTTAGCAGATTGTTTGGTTTGTTTGAGCTAAGGGGCTTTCGTCAGTCTTGTTCTTTTTCTGTTTTTCCACCCATTGTGGCCTCAAACAGTTTTTTAATTGCATTTACACAAAAATTTCAATTAAAATGGCATCCACTGACTTTGTTCGCGTGTTGTGCTTTTTATTTTCCTCGCCATTATTTTTATTTTTTTTTTTACAAAATAATATTTCTTTGGGTGACGCGAAAAAAACAATTCAATTATTCAGATATATAACAAAGCCCTGAAATAAATATAATGCTCAACTTTGTGAATAACTGATAAAATTATTCAAATATTAATTAAAATCCAAAACCAGTAAGGAAAGTAGTAACGTCGGATCGGGCCGACTATATGATACCCTTCACCACTTTGGGTATATTCAACAGATTAATCCTAAAAGACGTCGCATTTTTAAAGGACCAGTAATATGAAATTCAATCCATAAACATGTCATTCTGCAACCTATAATAATTTTTTTATTTGGTCAGATACAGGGTTGCTTCACCTAATTCATTACGCTGTGCCAAATTTCGTGCAAATCGAAAGATATATAGGGATTTTGGTGCACTATTTACACATCTATATCTATCTGAACCGATTTTCAGGAAACACAATTCATAATTCATTACGCTGTGCCAAATTTCTTGCAAATCGAAAGATATATATGGACTTTTGTGCACCATTTACATTTAATAGGACGAAAATATATATGGGAGCTATATCAAAATCTGAACCGATTTTCAGGAAATTTAACACACCTTATCCTATACCTAATTCATTACGTTTTGCCAAATTTCGTGCGAATCAAAAGATATATAGAGACTTTGGTGCACCATTTACATTTAATAGGACAAAAATATATATGGGAGCTATATCTAAATCTAAACCGATTTTCACGAAACCTAACACACATCATTCTAGACGTAATTCAGTACCCCATGCAAAATTTCGTGGAAATCGAATGATATATTGGGGCTTTGCTGGACCATTTCCATGAAATCGGACGAAAATATATGTACGAGATATATCTAAATCTGAACCGATTTTCAGGAAACTTAATAAACATTATTCTAGACCCAATTCATTGCACTGTGCCAAATTTCTTACAAATCAAAAGATATATAGGGACTTTGGTGCACCATTTACATTAAATCGGACGAAAGTATATATGGGAGCTATATCTAAATCTGAACCGATTTTTCCCTATTTCAATAGTGTTCGTCCTTGGGCCAAATAAGCAAGCTATGTCAAATTTCATCCAAATCGGATCATAAATGCGACCTGTACTTTTTTCACAATAATACATGGACGGACGGACAGACGGACATGCGTAAATCGACTCAGAAAGCGATTCTATGCATATTCTCTAAAGGAACCATGGGTCTATCTCGATTCCTTTTGCCTGTTACAAACATATGCACAATGACATAATACCCTGTACCACAGTGTGGTGAAGGGTATAATAATATAAATAGTCAATTTCCATAGTACTAGATTTAAAATAAATAAAATTAGGACTGACAGACGTCTTAGGTGGGCTACATTTGACAGTCTGTGAAGTCATGAAAAGGAACTTGACACCAATTTGAAGTTTGCAGTTTACATGATATGAACAATTTCAATTTGCATACAATATTGATGCCAAGGACACCAATCAAAAGGATATCGTATGCGAGTGTGTCATTGCATTTCTTGTTTGTCTTCGATATATTGACATTTATTTCACTACTTAATGAACACTGCAGTATTGAACCGCAATACAAATATATGATACAGTTTTTATTACAACGGAACACTTTTATAATGGAGGGAGCTTTATTCATGTCAATAGTACACACAATGCAGAGAGCTATGAAAAAGATGTTCAAGATATGAATTTAATAAATCCTATAAAAAACAAGTGAAAAAAGTTTTCCAGTAATATCATGGACCCTACTTGATACCAAAAATGCAAAATGTTTACCATTTTGTAATGAAGTTTCTTATCTCACAACGAACTATATTATACCCACACGTGTAATACTGTAATAGAGGGTATATACTTAGGTCCACTATGTAGATGATTTTTCTTAACGAATGTGGTAAATCACTATTTTCCCCAAAATATACATTTCAGCCGCTTTTGATGGTCATTTTTCTGGCCT
The DNA here is from genome assembly GCF_032173495.1 of Musca vetustissima. NCBI lineage: Eukaryota > Metazoa > Arthropoda > Insecta > Diptera > Muscidae > Musca > Musca vetustissima. Next base: position 11,677 of record NW_026875456.1, read on the forward strand.
TACTTGAAATGAAGGCAGTAAGGAAAGTAGTAAAGTCGGACGGGGCCGACAAGAGATACTCATATGTCCAATATCCTGAAAAAATGGCGAAATTAAATGTGTGCACTGTATAGATATTTGAACTAATTTAAAACAAGCTATACACATACAATTCTGAAATATTTCTTTCTTCTTTGTATGAAATCGAGCACAATTATGTATGGGAGCTATATGCAAATCGTTCAAATTGAAAGATATATAGAGACTTTTGTGCACCATTTACATTAAATCAGGCGAAAATATATATGGGAGCTATATCTAAATCTGAACCAATTTTATGGAAATTTAACACACATCATTCTATACCAAATTCATTATGCTGTGCCAAATTTCGTGAGAATCGAAAGATACACAGCGGCATTGGGGTACCATTAAATCAGAGGAAAATATATATCGGAGTTATATCTATATCTGAAGGATTTTCAAGAAATTAAACACACACCATTCTAGACATAATCCAGAGATGCTGTATCTAAATCTGAACCGATTTTCAGGAAATTTAACACACACTATTCTAGACCTAATTCAGTGCACTATGCAAAATTTCGTTCAAATCGAGAGATATATTAGGACTTTGGTACACCATTTACCTTAAATCGGACGAAAATATATATAAGAGCTCTATCTAAATCTGAATCGATTTTCAGGAAACCTTACACACATCATTGTAGGCCTACATAAAATCGGATGAAAATATATGTAGGAGTTATATCCAAATCTGAAGTGATTTTCTCGAAAATTAACACACATCTCTCCAGGCTTGATTCAGTACGCTATGCCAAATTTCGTGCAAATCGAAGGATATATAGGGATATATAGGGAATATTTTTCGTCCAATTTAATGTGCACCAAAGTCCCTATATGTATATTCTTTGATTTGCACGAAATTTGGCACAGCGTACTGAATCAAGCCCAGAATTATATATGGTAGTACAAAATGAAAAAAATTCGCTGTTGCAAACAAAAATTTACTGTGAAAAAAATTCATTTTGGGTGGGGCCCAAGCCCCCCGGGCCGCCCCCCTGCGTACATCCCTGGCTCCCATATATATTTCAGTCCGATTTAAGGTAAATGGTGCACCAAATTCCGAATTTATCTGTCGATTTGCTCGAAATTTGGCATAACGTACTGAATTAAGTCTAGAAAGATGTGTGTTCAGATATAGATATAGCTCCCATATATATTTTCGTCCGATTTTATGTAAATGATGTAACAAAGCCCCTATATATTCTTCAATTTGCACGAAATTTAGCACTGCGTACTGAATTAAGTCTAGAAAGATGTGTGAAATTTCGGGAAAATTTGTTTAGATTTAGATATAGCTCCCATATATATTTTCGTCTGATTTAAATGGTCCACCACAGTCTCTATATATCCTTCGATTTGCACGACATTTTGGCACAGCGTAATGAATTAGGCCTAGAATGATGTGAGTTAAAGTTCGTAAAAATCGGTTCAGATTTATATATAGCTTCTATATATATTTTCGTCCGATTTAAGGTAAATGGTATACAAAAGTCCCTAAATATGTTTCAGTTTGCACGAAATTTGGCACAGATTAATGTGTTAGGTTGAAAATGATGTGTGTTAAGTGTCCAGAAATCGGTTCAGATTTAGATATAGCATAATAATAATGAATAATTTAGTATCGGTTTAAAAATGCGACGCCTGTTAGTATTCATCTATTGAATATACCCAAAGTGGTGAAGGGTATCATATAGTCGGCCCCGTCCGACTTTACTGCTTTCTTTACTGGTTTTAAGATTTAAGATTCGTTTTCCCATCGAAATAGCTTGAAATACGAAAAAGATGTGTGCCGAAACTGTTTGAAGTATATACATCGCTTGACATAACCTACATATAAAGAGGGACGTGACAGATTTTCTGTAATCTGAAGTGGATTTTCCATACATTCACATAACTAAGTGGCTCTAATTTCGCCATCCGGAATGATTTTCAATTTAACTCCATGTTTCGTCAAACACGAGCCATGTTTCGTAAAACACGAGTGATAGGTCCTAGACCATTTTCCCAAAATGAGTGTCTTTAAGATTGTATTCCGTTTTCTCCTGACTGCAAATTACACTGGCATAGCTTTGGATTGAACATTCAATATCGAAGTTTATAATAGTCTCCCCTCCCCACACCATTTAGTACATGACCATCTTTTAGTTCAGGTGGTTAGATATTGATTAAATTGCATATTTCAGTTTCACATCTAGAAAATTAGTCTCCTTTACAAAGTAGCCAGGCTAAACACTGATTATAACGATACGAGCCGACCAACCAACCACCACATTAACACCATTTAATGGTTGTCCTTGCTGTTGTGGTAGACCACAATAACCACAACTGCCGATCTAGCAAAAGTGAATAGTGATTGCACGAAAAGCCCACAGATTTATTGCTAATTTACATAGCACCATATTAACAGTTTTATGGTCTGGATGGACCCTTAAGGCATTTTGCTGCTGCTTCTTCTAGGCGTGTGGCGATGATAGCCAATGGAGCTAAAAATAATGGTTGGCATGAAAGTAGCCTGTTTCATGTTAAGGAAATTCCTAACACACAGAGACTTGTTATGATGCTTTTACACCACCGAAAAAATATTATCAACGTTCCTTTTCGCCCTAGGCCGTGTAAACCAAAAGAGATCACATATTCAATAGAAGAAGCCTAGTTCATAAGGTTGCTTATCATCATCGGTCGATAAATGTAAAACCACAAGAGCCAGTACTGGTTGTTGTAGGTGTGTTGTAGTGAAATTTGGTGTAAGGATTACATATTTTACTGTAAGGTTGTATTGTAAGGTTTCAATTAAATTTCCTTTGTTAAATATTTTTTTAAGATTTCACTGTTTTAATTTATTAAATAAAATACACAACATTATAAAAAAACAGAAATTTGCAAATGTATATAATACATACCAATAAATATAAAAAGAAACGACAAAATAATTTCTCCACCAAGCCAGAATGAAACCGAATTAGGTTAATAATTTTTAATTTAGTTGCCATATAAACAAACAAACAAATGTAGGAGCTGAGGTTTTGTAATTTTCAAATAAAAACATAATTTGTTTTTTCCATTGTAACATCAAGGTCTGCGTTTTTATAATATTTAATACGTTCAACCGCGTTGTCTGGTTTCCTACGAACGGACATGCCTAGATTTTATACACGAGTAAATATTTATTTGGAAAAACACAATAAATTAATTTTTTGTTAAATTAATATTTAATGCAATTTTTATTCAATTTAGACAAAGGTCATTCTTGGAAATACTAATAGCAATGTACATGACTCCCAGTTCTAAGAAACATTAAAATATTCGAAAGAGAAAAAAATACTGAACACCTTTTTTGAAGAAATATATAATTAAGAATCTCCATTCACGAAATATAATTAAGAGTATAGGGGATTAACTTTTTTTTAATTTAAACGACATGGATTAATTATAAAACCAAGAGTCCACTAGCATCTCTATATAAGCTACATATGTTTCTGACAGGCAAAAGGAAACAAGATAGACACATCATTCCTTTTGGGAATATTCATAGAATCACTTTCTGAGTCGATTCATGCAAGCCCCTCAGCCTGATAATGTTAAATGGTAAAAAAAATACAGTAGGCCTATTCTATAACTTCGATATTGTTTATTTTACAACAATTCCATTGGTTTATATTGTTTTTACAATAGTTAAACAATACCAAACAAAACAAACTCAAAAATTCAGCTTGAGCCCGGCTGGGATTTGAACCCTGGTTCCCATGGCATCTGTTGATGTCCTGGGAATTAGCGTTCAAAGCCACCTCCTTATCTTCCTAAGGTTGCATAATCTATAACTTCGATATTGATAATGTTAAATGGTAAAAAAAATACAGTAGGCCTATTCTATAACTTCGATATTGTTTATTTTACAACAATTCCATTGGTATGTATTGTTGTTTTTATAATAACAAAATAAATTTTAACAATACCGAATGTTGTTGAAAGTTACAGAATAGGCCTACATACGGTTTTTACAATCCAATTTGGATGAAATTTGGCATAGCTCATTTGTTTGCTCCAAGAACGAACTCTATTGAAATTTGTGAAAATGTGTTCAGATTTACATATAGCTCCAATATATATTTTCGTCAGATTTGACACCACATTTTGCAAAAGGCAATGAAATTAATATAAATTAATCTCTGGCAAGTTTCGTTGAAATTGGTTCAGATGTAGATATTTTCGTTTGATGCACAACCTATCAATTTGAGACTAGAGTGATGTAATAGCCGTTTGGGCAAATTTCAAACCCAGATGTAGACATAGCTTCCATATATATTTTTGACCGACTTTATGTTAATTGAGCCCCAAACAATAAACGGGTGTATGATTACCATAAAATTGTGAACAGTGCAGCATACCCAATAGCTTGTATCAAGTTTGCTTTAAATCGATTTTCATTAATTTGTCACATTGTACTGAAATGTTTCATATTTATACCCTACACCACATGTTGTCACGGTATTATAGCTTTGTGCAGCCCCAAAAATTTGTAACGCCGCGAAATATTGGTCCTAGACCCACTTTTAAGTATACCGATCGTCATATCTCGACTAGTTGAGTCGATTTAGACATGTATGTCCGTCTGTGCATCTGTCCATTATAATTTGTAAACAAGATGCAGGCCACAGTTATGGACCAATCTTCACGAAATTTTGCATGTAGAATGGCTTCTGGCCAATGAAGACCCCTATTGTTTTGGGAACGATCGGTTAATATTTAGTCGGATGTCGGTTTTTCTGGTCGCTCCAGAGAAAGTGGGGCACATTCGGCCATATACAGTTAGGGTAATATTATTTTCTTAAAATGTTATTGAGTTTGTCTTAATAATCCTTTAATATGGTTTGAACTTACATATATAAGACTAAACGTGCTTGTATTGACGAAAATTCGATAGAAAAAACATATTTCTGATGGTGTGTGCGAACTTGAGATTTCAACGTCCGCCGCTAGAAAATATAGCCCTAAAATTCAAACATTGTGTCGCGAATTACAACCAAATAGAGCCGTTAGAGGATCTGAATTTCAACCAGACTGATAGCGATGATAATTACCAGACTATGACTAAGGACGAACTCTATTGAAATTGGGGAAAATAGGTCCAGATTTAGATATAGCTCCCATATATATTTTCGTCCGATTTAAAGTAAATGGTGTACCACAGTCCCTACATATCTTTCGATTTGAACGAAATTCGGCATAGCGTAATGAATTAGGTGCAGAATGATGTGTGTTAGGTTTTCTGAAAATCGGTCCAGATTTAGATATAGTTCCCAAAAATATTTTCCTTCGTTTTAATGTATATGGGTACCAAATTCGTTATATATATTTCGATTTGAAAGAATGATGTGTGTTAGGTTTTCTAAAAATTGGTCCAGATTTAGATACAAGTCCCAAAAATATATTTAATGTAAATGGTGTACTAAAGTCGCTATATATCATTCGATTTGCACGAAATTTGAAGTTAGTGTAACCGAGGAGTTGGAAATAAGTGCTTCACCATGGTGGGCCCAATCGGCACAAAATTTTGCTGTACGTACTGAAGTCACTATAACACAACGTGTGGCAAGTTTAGATTTAGATATAGCTCCTAAATATAGTTTCGTCAGATTTTAAGTAAAAGGTACACCATAGACCCGTTTTCTACAAAATGTACTGAATTTAGTGTAGCGTACCGTGTTCTAAGTATTGTAAGAATCGGTCTAGATTTAGATCTAGCTTCGCCCGATTTTAAGTAAATGGTTCTCCAAAGACCCTAAAGGTAGGCCGATTTACACAACATATTGCACAAGTTTGAAAAATTGTTCAGATTTGGATAGAGCTCCTATATATAGTTTCTCCCGATTTTATGTAACATCCTGAAATTAGTATAACTTTA
>NW_026875457.1:0-17751 GCF_032173495.1 Musca vetustissima
CAGGACATCTGGTCCATGTTTTATGTACAGAAAAAATTTGTCAGGACATCTGGTCCAATTTTTTCTATAGAAAAAAATTCGCCAGAAAAAAATTGCCCATGATTTTTTTCTCTAGAGAAAAAAAAAATCGTCAGTACCTCTGGTCCAAGTTTTTTCTATAGAAAAAAATTCGTCAAGACCCTTGTGGTCCATGATGATTTTTTTCTATAGAAAAAAATTCGTCAGGACCCTTGTGGTCCATGATGATTTTTTTCTATAGAAAAAAATTCGTCAGGACCCTTGTGGTCCATGATGATTTTTTTCTATAGAAAAAAATTCGTCAGGACCCTTGTGGTCCATGATGATTTTTTTCTATAGAAAAAAATTCGTCAGGACCCTTGTGGTCCATGATGATTTTTTTCTATAGAAAAAAATTCGTCAGGACCCTTGTGGTCCATGATGATTTTTTTCTATAGAAAAAAATTCGTCAGGACCCTTGTGGTCCATGATGATTTTTTTCTATAGAAAAAAATTCGTCAGGACCCTTGTGGTCCATGATGATTTTTTTCTATAGAAAAAAATTCGTCAGGACCCTTGTGGTCCATGATGATTTTTTTCTATAGAAAAAAATTCGTCAGGACCCTTGTGGTCCATGATGATTTTTTTCTATAGAAAAAAATTCGTCAGGACCCTTGTGGTCCATGATGATTTTTTTCTATAGAAAAAAATTCGTCAGGACCCTTGTGGTCCATGATGATTTTTTTCTATAGAAAAAAATTCGTCAGGACCCTTGTGGTCCATGATGATTTTTTTCTATAGAAAAAAATTCGTCAGGACCCTTGTGGTCCATGATTTTTTTCTATAGAAAAAAATTCGTCAGGACCCTTGTGGTCCATGATTTTTTTCTATAGAAAAAAATTCGTCAGGACCCTTGTGGTCCATGATTTTTTTCTATAGAAAAAAATTCGTCAGGACCCTTGTGGTCCATGATTTTTTTCTATAGAAAAAAATTCGTCAGGACCCTTGTGGTCCATGATTTTTTTCTATAGAAAAAAATTCGTCAGGACCCTTGTGGTCCATGATTTTTTTCTATAGAAAAAAATTCGTCAGGACCCTTGTGGTCCATGATTTTTTTCTATAGAAAAAAATTCGTCAGGACCCTTGTGGTCCATGATTTTTTTCTATAGAAAAAAATTCGTCAGGACCCTTGTGGTCCATGATTTTTTTCTATAGAAAAAAATTCGTCAGGACCCTTGTGGTCCATGATTTTTTTCTATAGAAAAAAATTCGTCAGGACCCTTGTGGTCCATGATTTTTTTCTATAGAAAAAAATTCGTCAGGACCCTTGTGGTCCATGATTTTTTTCTATAGAAAAAAATTTGTCTGGTCCCTTGTGGTCCATGATTTTTTTCTATAGAAAAAAATTCGTCAGGACCTCTGGTCCATGATTTTTTTATATCCTTCACCACACTGTGGTACAGGTATTATGTCTTTATGCATATGTTTGTAACAGGCAAAAGGAAACGTGATAGACACGTGGTTCCTGTTGAGAATATGGATAGAATCACTTTTTAAGTCGATTTATGCATGTCCGTCCGTCCGTCCGTCTGTCTGTCCATGTTAAATTGTAAACAAAGTACAGGTCGCATTTATTATCCGATTTGGATGAAAGGTGGCACAGCTGACTTTATTGGCCCAAGGACGAACCCTATTGAAATTGGGAAAAATCGGTTCAGATAGCGTACTGAATTAGTTCCAGAATAATGTGTGCTAATTTTCGAGAAAATCGGTTCAGATTTATATATAGCTCCCATATATAGTTGCGTCCGATTTAAGGTAAATGGTGCACCAAAGTCCCTATATATCTTTAGATTTGCCCGGATTTTGGCACAGCGTGCTGAATTGGGCCTAGAAAGAAAATAATTCGTCAGAACCTCTGGACCATTTTTTTTCTATAGAAAATAATTCGCCAGGACCTCTGGTTCAATATTTTTAATTTTTTGTTTTCAATATCTAAAAACCCAGCTATAATTTTTTTTACTACCTTTATTCTCTACTCTAATCTCATAAATTACTTTCCCCTTTTTATTTTTTTTATTTTTAATTTAATTATCTGTTAATTAATTAGTTTGATTCCAAAACTGGTTGGAGAGACAATCGACCATATATAGAAAAATAAATAAGTTAGTACGAATTTGTTGTCAAAGCTAATTGAAACTTTACCCGCCCCCCCCCCCTAGCAGTAGAACCAGGCATTCAATCAGTCACAGCCAGTCGTCAGCAAGTCATTCATTCTTGACATTGAAATAGAATACAAAAAAAAACTTTTGAAAAAACAACTTGAAAAAAAATTAAATATACAAAAGCCTACAACAACAACATCATGTGTCTCTATATGACCCTCAAAGGTTGTTCAATTAAATACAGAAAAAAATACGTTCTACTAAAAAAAAACAACAATTACTCAGTGTGTGAACCCAGATTGGCAAGCATTCACCGGTTGCAGTACGTTCAATTGTGGACCCACACACACCATATGTTGCATATATAAATTTTCTATATATATAAAAAAAAATTGTATTTATTCACTAATGAATTTTTCATAAGCCAGGCCTTTGAAAAAAATGACCAAGTCATTGTGAAACCAAGAAAAAACTGAAACTAAACTTTGATTGAAGAACTAAAGTTTTTTTCGACGACGACGCTTCTGCCAGTCATGTCCAAATGATTCACATCGCGTGAACTATAATTTATGTGTAATTTATTGTAAAGTTTCATTTTATGCGTATAAGGAAAAGAGTAATTGGTATAGTATAAATTACAATGAATTCATAAAAAATCGGTCAATGAGAACTTCTGAGTAGCAGACTGCTCAAAAAAAAAACATATAAACTGTCTTAAAAAGTTTAAAACCTATTTTTAGCTTTAATTTACAATAAAAATGCCCTATAGTTGCTTTCGTTGACAACAGAAGGACTTACGAGATTATGTGTAGGCTATATAAAGTCTTACCAGCCATACCGATTCTTACCAAATTTTATAATCACCACAGGCAATATAAGGCATTCGAAATTATTATATAGACTATAAAAGGCATTGCTAGGACTTCCATTCGCTGTAGAAGGTATTAGTTTGTAAATAACACTATAAGCCCTTATTAGTAATCGGCAATTAAGGGCTTACTAAAATATGTTAATTTGACTTGCCTTCAACTGAAAAGAAAAACCCTTATCAGATCATTTATCGATAATAGAAGGTGTTAACGGATCTTCAATGCATTACCGGGTGCCTTACAAAATCCAATATTGACAAGTGCCATTCCAATGCCTTTTACTAACATTAGAAGGTCTTATCAGCTAATCTGTAGTTAATAGAGGTGCTTATCAGATCTTACACTCATTACGGAAGGCCTTACCTGATCTTTATTCTCAATTGAACAAGATAAAATGTCATTAAATACCTTATATTGGCGATCTTTGCTAAAGAAACCCTTACCAGCCATCAATTGGCCATAAAAAACATTACAGGGCCTTCTTTTGGCAATAGAATGCATTACAAGGACATTCAATCGTTACCGAAGGACTTACCAGAACGGTTTACTCTTGAACATCATACCAGATACACTTACCAGCATTTTAATTACCATTGAAGAAAGAAAAGGTGACTCGTAAGATCTTTTGCTGTTAATGATATCTCAGAAGGCTTTGTAAGATATTTTGCTATCAGTAAAAAATTTAAAAAATCAGAAAAATATTTATAAACTGAGAAAGAATGTATAAGGTTAGGAACAACTTCAAACAGTGAAAAATATCATTCACTTGCGAAAACAATTCATAATATCATGAAACATGTTCATAAACTAAGAAAAATACTAATAATGTTTGGATTAGTTCATAAACTGAGGAATCACAAATCAATACTTGATGGAAGAAATTCATAAACTATGAAAAATAATTCCTCAAGAGAAGAAACTCATTCCTAAACTTAAGGAAAACTATTCCTAAAATTAAGAGAAGAACATATGCAATAATTCAGAAAACGATTCATAAAATCAAGAAAAATATTCATAAACTATGGACAATTCTCAAATTAAGAAAACAATCTAGAGATTAGAAGAGATTCATAAAACGAGGAAACAAAAAATGAAAATCTGAGAAAGAAAATTCATAAACTATGAAAAAGAATTTCTCAAAAGGGGAAAACCATTCCTAAACTTAAGGAAAACCATTCCTAAAATATGGGAAATTTATGAGCTGGGTAATATCATTCACTTAGGAAATCAATTCAAAAACTGAAGAACATATGCATTGAATCGGGTCTGCTGCTATTAATGGAATCTAGGAATGCCTTATAAGATATTTTGCTATCAGTAAACGGTTCATGAACTAATAAAAACATTTACAAAATAATAAAAATTCATTAAATTAAGAACAAATTCAAAAACAGTAAAAATATCTTTCACCAAGCAAAACAATTCAAAAATGGAGGTAAAAATCTATTGACTAAGAAAACAAATCATAATATCACGAAAAATGTAAATAAACATAAGGAAAAGCATTCCTAAACTATGGAACAAAGAAAACAAAGAAACAAAGAAAAATACTAGTCTGTGGATTAGTTTATAAACTGAGGAAACAAAAATCATAATCTGAATAAGGAAATTCATAAATTATGAAAAATGATCTCTTAACTGAGGAAAACCATTCCTAAACTTAAGGAAAACTTTTCCTAAACTTAAGGGAAACATTCCTTAACTTGAGGGAACCCCATTCATAAAATATGGGACATTATGTACCGAGAAAAAAAATCATTCACTTAGATAATAAATTAAAAAACTGAAGAACATATTTATTGAATCAGGAAACGAATCATAAAATCAAGAAAAATATTCATAACCATAAGAAAAACATTCATAAGCTATGGAAAACTCTTAAATTAAGAAAAAAAATTCTAATTTCTTGAGGATTTCATAAAACGAGAAAACAAAAAATATAATCCGAAAAAAGAAAATGCATAAACTAAGGAAAACAAATCATAAACTGAAAGAAAACAATTCATAAACATAAGGTAAACCTCTCCTTAACTATGGAAAATTTATAAACTGAGAAAAACACTGAACTATTGAAAAATTCACAAACTGAGGGAAATAAATTTATAATCTCAAGAGGATAAATTCATAAGAAAAGGAAAACTGTTAGGAACAAAATTCTTAAACTTAAGGAAAAATTCACAAACTGATGAAAAAATGCATAAACTAAAGACAAAGTTTATAAAAGATATGGAAAATGTTCATAAACTTGAGAATAAATTAAACAAACAAAAATTAAAATTAAAAATTATTTTATTCACTAAGTAAAACACTTCATTAGCAGACGACTTAGTAAAAATATCTAAATAATAGGAACAACATTCGTAAACTTAATGAAAAAATTTCATAAACTGAGTGAAACAATTCCTAAACTATGGAATATTCGTAAATTTGGAAATTCATAAACTGCTGACAAGAAATTCATACACTATAAAAATTCATAATCCATAGGAAAAAAATCATAAACTAAAGAAAACAATTCTTGAACTGCGAAAAATGTACCTTTAATGAAAAAATTCATAAATAAATTCACAATCAATGAAACATATTATTCGCAATATAAAAAACATAAACTAATGAAAACCTGCATATATTCAGGAATGACTTCATAATATTGGAAATAAATTCATAATTTGTGAAACAAATGTATAATATTGGGAACAATTTCATAAACTCAGGTCAACATTTTATGTTCAGGAAAGACTTCCTAAGCAAAAGAAAAACTGTATAATTAAAGCATAACAATTCCTAATATGAGGAAACATCATTAACTGCGAAACAATTCATAAACGGAGGGAAAATTTTAAAAATATGAAAAACGTTCAGAAGCATAAAAGCACAAACTTATAAAGAATTTCCTAAACTAAACCCACCGATTTCAAACTTAGAATAATATCAATAACGTATGAAACTAAACTGAGAAGATAGCCACATAAATTTAAATCACTAAATCACTCAACTGAAGAAATTTTTTTAAACTTAAAAAAAAAAATCATAATATAAAGAAAACGTTCATAAATCAGAAGCAAGTTCATAAACTTGGGAACAAAGTCGCAATCAATAAAAAAAATATTATTTACAGTGTAAAAAATCATAAACTAAAAAAACTGCATATATTCAGGAATAATATTATAATATTAGGAAAAAATTCATAATTTTGGAAACAAATTCATAATATTGGGAAAAAAAGTCATAATATTACAAACAAATTCATAGATTGCGGTCAATATTTTATGCTCATAAAAGAATTCTCAAACAGAAGAAAAAATGCATAAAAAAAGAAAAACAATTCCGAAACTGAAGAAACATCATTAACTATGAAGTAATTGATAAACTGAGGGAACAATTTTAAAATCAGAAACATGTTCATAAACTTAAAATAAGACATACTTAGGAAAAAGTTCCTAAACTAAGGCAAATAATTTTAAACTTAGAAACATTTCAATAACGTAAGAACAAAATCATAAACTGAGCAAATAACATAAAAAATTAAAATCATAAAGCAAGAAAAAAAATCTGAAATTGGGTAAAACCAAAAACCAAAAAAAAAGTTCATCAACTTTAGGAATAGCTCCTTAGCAAATTAATATACGATTTTTGAGACTGAATCAATACCACCTGCGTAGAACTTTTAAGGTTTTTACCAAAAAAAAAGTTCATCAACTTTAGGAATAATTCCTAAGCAAATTAATATACGATTCTTGAGACTGAATCAATACCACCTGCGTAGAACTTTTAAGGTTTTTAATGCCCTCGGGTAAATGTCTCTTAATTTAGATTTAGAAGTCCATTAAAGTTATTCTCTTGAGAATGAAATACAATTCTTAATCCTAACGCCTAAAAGTAGGCACAAAAAGTGTGATATTTTAAAAGAGGATTTGTAATAATGCCAACACCTATACAGACTACAGAAGAAGTAAAATACCACATTTAACCACAGGGGAGCCCGACGTGACAAGGGAAAGAAAACAAAGAAAGAACACAACACAGAACAAATACTCATGCCTAAAAGTATGCCTTTATTATACCCTTCACCACACTGTGGTAGAAGGTATTATGTCTTTGTGCATATGTTTGTAACAGGCAAAAATAATCGAGATAGACCCACGGTTCCTTTTGAGAATATGCATAGAATCACTTTCTGAGTCGATTTATGCATGTCCGTCTGTCTGTCCGTCCGTCTGTCCGTCCATGTATTTTTGTTAACAAAGTACAGGTCGCATTTATGATCCGATTTGGATGAAATTTGGCACAGGTCACTTAATTGGCCTAAGGACGAACCCTATTGAAATTGGAGAAAATCGGTCTACGTTTAGGCATAGCTCCTATATAAGGGTACCCCAAAATTTTCGGTATTTTGAGGTTCTTGAGCGCGTTTTTTAACTGAATTCGCTGAAATTTGGTACTTTGAGTTCTTATTGGGTAGCACATCTCTCTACCAAAAATTATACATAAAGGTCCATTTTTTCGGATAGCCCCCATATAAGATTACCCCCAATTTTCGGTATTTTGGGGGTTTTGATCGCATTTTCCGACCGAATTCGCTGAAATTTGGTACTTTGTGTTCTTATTGGGTAGCAAATCTCCCTACCAAAAATTATAAATAACGGTCCATTTTTTCGCATAGCCCCCATATAAGGGTACCCCCAAATTTTCGGTATTTTGAGGTTCTTGATCGCGTTTTTTAACTGAATTCGCTGAAATTTTGTACTTTGAGTTCTTATTGGGTAGCAAATCTCCCTACCAAACATTATAAATAAAGGTCAATTTTTTCGGAAAGTCCCCATATAAGGGCACCCCCAATTTTCGGTATTTTCGGGTTTTTGGGCTCGTTTTATAACTGAATTCGCTGAAATTTTGTACATTGGGTTCTTATTGGGTACCAAATTACTCCACTAAAAATTATAAATATAGGTCCAGTTTTTCTGGTAGTCCCCATATAACGGTACCCCAAAATTTTTGGTATTTTGGGGGTTCTGATCGGATTTTTCGACCAAATTGACTGTAATTTAGTACGTCGAGTTCTTATTATTATATAAATTATAAATATTGGTCAATTTTTTCTGGTAGCCCCCAGGTTTTGAGGTTCTTGAACCAAATTCTTTTTTCTGTGCATATGTTTGTAACATGCAAAAATAATAGAGATAGACCCAGGGTTCCTTTTGAGAATATGCATAGAATCACTTTTTGAGTCGATTTAAGCACGAAATTTGACACAGCGTAGCAAATTAGGTCTAGAATGATGTGTGTAAAGTTTCCTGAAAATCGGTTCAGATTTATATATAGCTCCCACATATACTTTCGTCAGATTTAATGTAAATGGTGCACCAAAGTCCCTATATATCTTTCGATTTGCACGAAATTTGGCACAGCGTAACAAATTAGGTCTAGAATGATGTTAAGTTTCCTGAAATCGTTTCAGATTTAGATATAGCTTCTATATCTGACCAAATGAACAATTTAGTATCGGTTGCAGAATGACGTGTTTATGGTTCCAATTTCATTTTACTGGTCCTTTAAAAATGCGACTTCTGTTAGGATTCATCTGTTGAATATACTCAAAGTGGTGAAGGGTATCATATAGTCGGCCCCGTCCGACTTTACTACTTTCCTTACTGTTTTTTTTTTTATTTTCTTTGTTTTGCTTTTGCCATTGTATACTTGCAAAACCAAAAAAAAACAACAATGCTTGGTCATGCGCAGAACCTCCTCCCCCTTCCCCTTAATCCGGAATGTGCAAGTACAAAAAGGAAAAAAACACAGAAATAAAATTAAATCATTAACTATTTGCCTTAGAATCTCCGACAAGCCATATTGTCTGTTATTAGAAGGCGCCCAGTTGATAACAGGGCATCACATGTTATTGTTGTAAGACCCCCAGCAACCTATTGGTCGGGTGACCTACTTTTAGGCATGACTTGTGTTGTTGATGGCTTGTTTGCTTGCTTGTGGTGGTGTTGGTAGGTAGCCTGTGAAAAGAATGCCGAGAATTTATTCTTTGGATATCAGATGTATCCAAATAAAAAGCTTTTGGTTTGATTCTTTCTTTCTCTTATCGTCCACTTTTTTGTTTTGCTTTTTTTTTTTGTCAATAACCCTTTACCAAACCAAGCAAAAAAGAAAGAATGAAAAAATGCGCAAAAGAAATATGATATTGGATTTTAAGCAGAATGCTTCTAACTGGCCGAGGGTGTAGAGGAGTAGGCGGTATGTTTTCGGTTGGTATTTTCGCAGTTTATTATTTTGCTGATATGTGAAATTCTTTGGAATCGTTTTGAAATTTTTTCTTTTTGTATTGTTTTTGAATATGATCCAAATTGATGTCACATGTTTCGTAGTAATGTGAGACCATGCAAAAAAAAAATACCAAAACAAAAAATAACGACTATCCAAAAAAAGGTGCTTGGGAACCTCCGAAAACAAACTGTCATGCTCAACATTTACCTTGAACGTGAATATCATTTAGCTATTAAATGATATGGCAATTTAATATCACAACAACAACAACAAATAAAACATATTTGAAATTCTTTTCAATCATGAAGTAAAAAAAGGATGTCGATAATTCCACACCCATTCCCCCCGCCCCCCCCACAAAAAATTAATAAAATATGAATATGAAAAAATATATTCCCCTAAAAGTATGCATTGAAATATATTTTTTCAAACACACACGAACATAATGTATACTTTCAGGGACATTTATAAATCCTTAAAAAATAAAAGCATACTTTTAGGCTGGGTGGGGGTTCACAAACAAGGAAATGTTGAATGTGAATATTTGAAAACAATGGGAATTGACATTTGTCATTATGAAAATATTTTCCCTTTTCCGTAATAATGGAAAAACGTGTGGAAGAAAAATATTGAAGGAGAGAATCTCAAATATGTTTATGTGTGCGTATCCGCTGACATATCCTCCGCCACACAACCTTGAATATAACAATTTTATGGTAACAACAAAAGGATTTTGTTTTATGCGCTAAATGCCAAGGCAATCTCTGGAGCAGGATTGATGACTTATGTGGAAGGTTATTGTATTTTGTTTACTGTCAATAGGAGGAAAATTACTTATTGACGAAATAAATATTTTTCAGGAAAATTTTTTGAAACCTAATGGCAATAAACATTCCTGAATTTGTTTTCCTTAAAAAAAAATTTTGAACTGAGGTCTCAATTTTTTTCTATAGAAAAATTTTAGACCAGAGCTTCTATGATTTGTTTATAGAAAAAATTGTGAACTGATTTTTTCTATAGAAAAAAATTGGATCACACGTTCTACGATTTTTTTTCTATAGAAAAAACTTGGACTAAAACGCTCACATTTTTATATTTAAAACAAAAAAAAAAAAACTTGGACGAAATATCTCACGATTTTTTTCCCATAGAAAAAACTTGGAAGAAAAATAGCTGAACTGGGTCCTGATGAATTTGTTCCTATAGAAAAAACTTGGACCAAAGGTCCTGACGAATTTTTTTCTATAGAAAAAACTTGGACCAAAGGTCCTGACGAATTTTTTTCTATAGAAAAAACTTGGACCAAAGGTCCTGACGAATTTTTTTCTATAGAAAAAACTTGGACCAAAGGTCCTGACGAATTTTTTTCTATAGAAAAAACTTGGACCAAAGGTCCTGACGAATTTTTTTCTATAGAAAAAACTTGGACCAAAGGTCCTGACGAATTTTTTTCTATAGAAAAAACTTGGACCAAAGGTCCTGACGAATTTTTTTCTATAGAAAAAACTTGGACCACAAGGGTCCTGACGAATTTTTTTCTATAGAAAAAAATCATGGACCACAAGGGTCCTGACGAATTTTTTTCTATAGAAAAAAATCATGGACCACAAGGGTCCTGACGAATTTTTTTCTATAGAAAAAAATCATGGACCACAAGGGTCCTGACGAATTTTTTTCTATAGAAAAAAATCATGGACCACAAGGGTCCTGACGAATTTTTTTCTATAGAAAAAAATCATGGACCACAAGGGTCCTGACGAATTTTTTTCTATAGAAAAAAATCATGGACCACAAGGGTCCTGACGAATTTTTTTCTATAGAAAAAAATCATGGACCACAAGGGTCCTGACGAATTTTTTTCTATAGAAAAAACTTGGACCACAAGGGTCCTGACGAATTTTTTTCTATAGAAAAAACTTGGACCACAAGGGTCCTGACGAATTTTTTTCTATAGAAAAAACTTGGACCACAAGGGTCCTGACGAATTTTTTTCTATAGAAAAAACTTGGACCACAAGGGTCCTGACGAATTTTTTTCTATAGAAAAAACTTGGACCACAAGGGTCCTGACGAATTTTTTTCTATAGAAAAAAATTATCATGGACCACAAGGGTCCCAGACGAATTTTTTTCTATAGAAAAAACTTAGACCAAAGGTCCTGACGAATTTTTTTCTATAGAAAAAACTTAGACCAAAGGTCCTGACGAATTTTTTTCTATAGAAAAAAATCATGGACCACAAGGGTCCTGACGAATTTTTTTCTATAGAAAAAAATCATGGACCACAAGGGTCCTGACAAAATTTTTTCTATAGAAAAAAACCTTGGACCAGAGGTCCTCACAATTTCTTTTTTCTGTCGAAAAAACTTGGACCAGAGGCCCTGACGATTTTTTTCCATAGAAAAAATTTGGACCGGAGGTCCTAACGAAAAATAGGAAAACCTTTGTTAGAGGTCCTGAAAATTTTTTCTATAGAAAAAAATGTGGACCAGATGTCTTAATGGTTTATTTTTGTTTTCTATAGAAAAAAATTGTCCGACAAGGGTCCTGACGAATTTTTTTCTATAGAAAAACTTGTCCGACAAGGGTCCAGACGAATTTTTTTATACAAAAAACTTGGACCAGAGGCCCTGACGAATTTTCTTCTATAAAAAAATCTTGGACCAGAGGTACTGACGATTTTTTTTCTATAGAAAAGACTTGGACCGGAGGTCCTTTCGAAAAATAGGAAAACATTTGTTAGAGGTCCTGAAGATTTTTTTTCTATAGAAAATAATGTGGACCAGGGGTCCTAATGATTTATTTTTTCCTATAGAAAAAAAATTGTCCGACAAGGGTCCTGACGAATTTTTTTCTATAGAAAAAAAAACTTGGACTACAAGGGTCCAGACGAATTTTTTTTATATTAAAAACTTTTTATTGGAAAAAATTGGACCAGATTCCTGGCAATGTTTTTACTATAGAAAAACTTGAACCAGAGATCTCCCAATTTGCGATCCCATTTTTTTTTTTTTTTTTTTGTAGAAATAAAAATTACCTCATTTTCGTAGGTCCCTGGCCCATTTTTTTCTTTAGAATAAAAATAGTTCACATTTATTTTCCATTAAAATTTCATGTATCTTTATTTTTGCCTACTTTCATTGTGAACCTCGTATGGTCTCCTTGTGTCCTCTAAAAATATGACATGTATGTCCTTTTTCTTTTTGTGTTTATGAAAGGACAATAAAAATCCTTCACTTTCTCAAAATGTACAACGCCTACGTCGTTGTAAAAATAATATTGGATAGCCTTGAAGTGCCTGTCCGCAAAGAAAAACCTTAAGGCATTCTTGTCATGTTTCTTTCAAAACCATTACGTAGATATTTCTTGACATGGTTTTCAATTATTATTATTTTTTTTGTTTCATTTCAAATATAAGATACATGATGTCTTTCTATTAACAAAGAAATATTTTGTAAAATTGAAATGTCAAGATTTATAAAATTGAGTAGAAAATTAGATTTCTTTTATGAATATTTTACACATTTGATTTTGGGCTTCAAGACAAAGGGTCAATTTCAGTTATTAATGAGGCGGCAGGATGGTTTGGGTTATTGGACTGGTGACTTAAATTGTTCTGAAAGAAAATCTGTGAATGAACTTATCTTAAAGAATTCGCCAGCCGTCCTAGAGTACCATAGGAATGAGATTTAAATTTCCAAAGAAATTTAATTTTTCTGAAGCCAAGAAATCATTTATGAGTGTATGGTTCTGCTTTCATATTTTCAAGTTCATTTGAGGTTATTTTTTTTTACTATAACAAATTTATTCATCTCACCCAACTAACAAACCAGAAGATAGAGAGCAGAGAATGCGGCCAAATCCATGTTAAGAAGACATGTCAATAACTCGTATATTAACCGGAGTAGACAATGCCATTTCACAAAATGCACAACACGTGCTGATAATCTCTTTTCTTTTTCATACCATTTCTCCTCTCCCTCTCCCCATGTTAAAAGTACACAGAAAATACCCTTAACCTGAAAAGTATACATATAAAGAAAGCTCCTAAAAGTAGGCACTAGTTTTTGCTCTGCTTACCTCCAACTCCAAACAAAATATACCAGCAAAAATAATTTATCATTTTTGTTGTTGTTACACGCAACCGACCTTATTTGTTGTATCTTTGCCGTAGAGGTTCATAAGCAGAGCGTTATGGTAGCTACATTTGTTCCCAGTCCCATGATACTCACACTTCTTTATGGAGGAAACTTTTTTTGTGGCAGTTGGATTTATGCGGGACGTAGAAGAAGGTACAACACCATGGGAATATATCCCAGTTTTTACACGTGTTTTTTTTATTTTACAAACATTCGCACAGCGTACATAAATAAATATGATGGCTAAAAATATGCTATTGCTGGTGCGTGCTGTTAGTAATCCCCAAAAGTATACTACACTTTTTTAAATTATTTATTATTTTCCATAGCACTTTATGTTAGAAAAAAATTCGTCAGGACCCTGAGGTCCATTTTTTTTCTATAGAAAAAAATTCGTCAGGACCTCTGGTCCATGATTTTTTTCTATAGAAAAAAAATTCGTCAGGACATCTGGTCCATGATTTTTTTCTATAGAAAAAAAATCGTCAGGACCTATGGTCCATGATTTTTTTCTATAGAAAAAAATTCGTCAGGACCACTGGTCCATGATTTTTTTCTATAGAAAAAAAAATTCGTCAGGACCTCTGGTCCCTGATTTTTTTTTATAGAAAAAAATTCGTCAGGAACTATGGTCCATGATTTTTTTCTATAGACAAAAATTCGTCAGGACCCTTGTGGTCCATGATTTTTTTCTATAGAAAAAAAATCGTCAGGACCCTTGTGGTCCATGATTTTTTTCTATAGAAAAAAATTCGTCAGGACCCTTGTGGTCCATGATTTTTTTCTATAGAAAAAAATTCGTCAGGACCCTTGTGGTCCATGATTTTTTTTTTTTTGAAAAAAAAGTCGTCAGGACCCTTGTGGTCCATGATTTTTTTCTATAAAAAAATTCGTCTGGGACCCTTGTGGTCCATGATTTTTTTCTATAGAAAAAAATTCGTCTGGGACCCTTGTGGTCCATGATTTTTTTCTATAGAAAAAAATTCGTCAGGACCCTTGTAGTCCATGATTTCTTTTTTTTTCCATAGAAAAAAATCAAGGACTTCCGGTCCATGATTTTTTTCTATAGAAAAAAATTCGTCAGGAACCTTGTGGTCCATGATTTTTTTCTATAGAAAAAAATTCGTCAGGACCCTTGTGGTCCATGATTTTTTTCTATAGAAAAAAATTCGTCAGGACCCTTGTGGTCCATGATTTTTTTCTATAGAAAAAAATTCGTCAGGACCCTTGTGGTCCATGATTTTTTTCTATAGAAAAAAATTCGTCAGGACCCTTGTGGTCCATGATTTTTTTCTATAGAAAAAAATTCGTCAGGACCCTTGTGGTCCATGATTTTTTTCTATAGAAAAAAATTCGTCAGGACCCTTGTGGTCCATGATTTTTTTCTATAGAAAAAAATTCGTCAGGACCCTTGTGGTCCATGATTTTTTTCTATAGAAAAAAATTCGTCTGGGACCCTTGTGGTCCATGATTTTTTTCTATAGAAAAAAATTCGTCTGGGACCCTTGTGGTCCATGATTTTTTCTATAGAAAAAAATTCGTCAGGACCTCTGGTCCAAGTTTTTTCTATAAAAAAAAATTCTCAGGACCTCTGATCCAAGTTTTTTCTGTAGAAAAAAATTCGTCAGGACCTCTGGTCCAAGTTTTTTCTGTAGAAAAAAATTCGTCAGGACCTCTGGTCCAAGTTTTTTCTATAGAAAAAAATTCGTCTGGTCCATTTATTTCTATAGAAAAAAATCGTCTGGACCTCTGGTCCATGATTTTTGTCTATAGAAAAAAAATCGTCAGGATCTCTGGTCCATGATTTTTTTCTATAGAAAACAATTCGTCAGGACCTCTGATCCATGATTTTTTCTATAGAAAAAAATTCGTCAGAACCTCTGGTCCATGATTTTGTTCTATAGAAAAAAAATCGTCAGGACCTCTGGTCCATGAGTTTTTTCTATAGAAAAAAATCGTCAGGACCTCGGGTCCAAGTTTTTTCTATAGAAAAAAATTCGTCAGGACCTCGGGTCCAAGTTTTTTCTGTAGAAAAAATCGTCAGGATCTCTGGTCCAAGTTTTTTCTACGGGACAAATTCGTCAGGACCACAGGTCCAAGTTTTATCTACAACAAACAATCGTCAAGACCTCTGCTCCATGTTTTTTCTAGAAAAAAAATAGTCAGGACCTCTGGTCCAAGTTTTTTCTATAGCAAAAAAAATCGTCAGTAACTCTGGTCCATAATTTTTTCATTAAAAAAAACCTTAATACTCTCAATTCCATTTTTTTCTTTAGAGTAAATTTCGTTAGACCCTAAGGTCCATTTTTATCTATTCGCGAGACCCCCAAGTCCATTTTTTTCTATAGAAAAAAATTCGAGAGAGCCTCAGCTCCATTTTTTTTTTTCGATAAAACAATCCAAGTCCAAGTTTTTTCTATAGCAAAAATAAAATCGTCAGGACCGGTGGTCCAGGATTATTTTCTATAGAAAAAATCGTAATACCCTCAGGTCCATTTTTTTCTTTAGAAAGAATTCGCGAGTCCCCCAGGTCTAATGTTTTAATCTAGAACGTTTGCTATTTGGTAGAATATTCTTTCTAAGTCAATATTTATTTCTGAGTCATGCTTAACCAAATACAGATTTTAGCTACTATCTGTAGGTCCGCAATCCCCTCTCCTTCTCCACTGATCAAATATTTCAGCGCCCCCTGGTTCATTTCGTTTGACGTAGCTTCAAATCGAAAGCCATTAACACTGAAGGTAATCTTTGTTTATTTCTTGCACGCACACACACATACTAGATACATTTATGTATATATGTACAAGTGTGTGACAGCCATGTCTGCCCCGATGCACCACCACCGACATTATCAATAAAAATAATCCCACCAAAACCTTATCATCATCGTCAAGTGTCGTCCAAGCGTTTAAATGCTGCTGCTGATTACAGGCCTTCTGTCTGGCATATCAGCTATGAGTGAGTGCGTCCGTATGTATATGTGTGTGTTTGGGCCTGTCAGCCTGCTGTTTCTTCAGACCGTAGAACAGCGTGCGCCATTGCATGCCTATTTAAATACAAATGTTATAAAAAAATATATAGGGGGTCTTATCGGTATTTTTTTATAAGAAGAAGAAGAAATACATACTAATAAACAAAACAAATATTTATATATTTAATTATAGATTGCATTTTTAACGAGGGTAGTGTGGTGATGAAGAGGAAACATTTCTACAAATTATAAAAAAATTAAAACCTCAGGTCGCACATTCGTGAGACCCTCAGGTCGCACTTTTTTTCTATAGAAAAAAATTCGTGAGACCCTCAGGTCGCACTTTTTTTCTATAAAAAAAAATTCGTGAGACCCTCAGGTCGCACTTTTTTTCTATAGAAAAAAATTCGTGAGACCCTCAGGTCGCACTTTTTTTCTATAGAAAAAAATTCGTGAGACCCTCAGAGGTCGCACTTTTTTCTATAGAAAAAAATTCGTGAGACCCTCAGGTCGCACTTTTTTTCTATAGAAAAAAATTCGTGAGACCCTCAGGTCGCACTTTTTTTCTATAGAAAAAAATTCGTGAGACCCTCAGGTCGCACTTTTTTTCTATAGAAAAAAATTCGTGAGACCCTCAGGTCGCACTTTTTTTCTATAGAAAAAAATTCGTGAGACCCTCAGGTCCACATTTTTTTCTAGAAAAAAAATCTCATAGGCTGAAGACGTTTTCCGTGTTTAAGGGATTATTTTTTCTCTACCTTCATCCTTGAAATATTTTCAATATTCAAAGGTTATGGAAAATCAATCAATCCGCTTGTCCTCACCATAAAAACAACAACCCTCAACTGTGCCATCCAAGTCAAGGCAGATTATTGACTTTTTTTAGTCAAATATTTAGTCATAACAATAAAAAAAAGAATCTTATGCAATGTTTGGTGTATACTTTTAGGCTACGTGTACAAACACATGGCATTACAACCCTTATTCTTGTTGTGAATAAATAATGGGTTATATGGGTGGGACCTTCGAAAAGATCTAACCTATTTTCCTTTACAAACAGCAACAACCATAAAACACGACTGCAAAGACGAACATATGTTCGGAAGGGGGTTAAATTCAATATCCAATGCATACTTTTAGGCAAAGCTTTTTTTATATGGCGGTAGAAGTAAAGAAGGAACAATAATTTTGAATAATGTATGTCCATCCCAGGCCTACCTCATTATGAACCCGGTATTTTACTGATTTCCTCCCCTTAGAATTTCCACACTATCTTATAAACATACAACAAACATGTGATCATGTTTTTTTCTGTTTTGTAAATGGAGTCTCACGATTT
>NW_026875458.1:0-17693 GCF_032173495.1 Musca vetustissima
CGAATTCCTCACTGTTTTTTTTTCAGTTTGTGAAAACATATTTACTTTGGAAAAAATGTTATTTGGCTTAAAAAACACCGAAGTGAATATTGTAAATTTTAATTATAAATCGTTTGATCATCTAGAAGGCACGTTAAAAGTCGGAGACTGGGATATGATAAATTTAGATACACCTTTAATTTTTATTCGCTGATCCTATTACTGATAACAAAAACATCCATCTAAGTCGTTTTATGTACTGCGTTCTGTGCATTATTTTCATGTAAATTTTTTCAAACCAAAAGCTTTGGGATTTTTGTTCTAATAATCATAATACCTCATCATTCAATATATTCCTAGATCAGTGCAAAATTATTGTTGTACAGCAACTGTTTTAGCGGGGAAAGACTGCAACACTTTGCGTAGAATTTTTGCATCAAATTTATATTTAACGCAACGTGTAAAGTTAATATTGGCAAATGTTCTGTTAATGTCGCTGCTCTTACATGGACTTGTAATGTATTCGGGATCCACTGATTTGCATGTTAATAAGCTAAAGCGAATTATTAATACCATAACACGCTTTATTTATAATCTACGTAGTGACAATCACGTGTCGGAATATGTTACTCGTTTTCTTGGATGTTCTTTTGAAAAAAATTATTCAGTATATATATTACCGTGGACACTTAAGGATGTTATTTTCTTTCACACACTCCTCCAGAAACCTCAATATATTGATACCTCGAATTTTGAATATTTGCGCGATGGTGGAATGCACTGCCACGGTTTTTTCTCACAGCAATAATGCTATACGTTTAAAAATTCTAAGTCAGTTACACATTTCATAGTAAAAATTACCATATTATGGATTTACTTTTTTGGCCTTTGGAAGGGGCAGCGAAGTGCCACGGGTCCAGCTAGTACATATATAAAATAGAAAAAAAAAATTGTTTGTTTGTTTGTATGTTACCGATAGACGCCAAAACCGCTGAACAGATCTTAATGAGATTTACACTGTATGTCGGGGCATGCCCTGAAAGTAACATAGGCTATATAAACTTTTAAAATTCCGCGTGGATGCGGAGTTATAGCATCAATTGTAAACATACCTCAAAATTTCGGAACATGTAATATGCGTTTATCTTAAGAACGGTTACAGATATCGCCTTCAAAATTTATCTGTATATCGTCGGAGTTAATACACATTATTCATAAAAATATGAGCGAGATAAGATCGTTGGAAATGCACTCTCTGTTACACTTAAATAATCTACATAATCTAAATAAAAAATTGTTTGTTTCTAGACTCAAAACCCGTTGAACAGATTTTACTTAGATTTTTACCGCACATCATGCCATCCGTGGAAAATAATATAGGCTATATAAACTTCCAAAATTTCACCTGGATGTGGAGTTATCGCATCGAAAGTCACTATACATCTGAACTAATATTAATTTTCTAAGCATATATCTTAAGAAGGGTCACAGATTCCCACTTCAAAATTTGTCTGAGTAACTTGGTAACAAATACGCATCATCCCTATAAAAATTGGCGTGGTACAATAGGGGAAAATGTACTCCTAACTGCATTTAATTAATCTAAATGTAGAAAATGGAAACTCTTTTGGTTGTTGACACAAAAACCGCTAAATAGATTTTACTGACATTTTCGCAGTAAGTCATGCCAACCCATTCGAAAATTCCGCGATGACGAGGAATTATAGCATCAACAGTAATCATACATCTGAACTAATATTCATTTTCTTTGCATATATTTGAATATTTTAAATAAATCGGCTCATACAAATTGGTATAATACGCAGATAATTACTTACTAATCTTAAGTGACCAGGAATTAACAAAATTGGTCCAAATCGATAATGTTCGACTCATCATTTTTGGTCCTTTTATGTTATTATCAGTAATGATAAAAACCACCAGTTCAGTAATTTCGCTAACGTCTGCTGTTTTTCATATCTCCCTCATCTACATATTGGAATAAAATTTGTGTAAAATGAAAAATTTTTGACATTCTAATTTTTACATTTTGTCAATTTGTGCAAAGTTTGGATTTCTTTTTTAATTTTAAAAATTCAACCACCATTGAAGAAAAATACTATGAATTCAATATGGGAGATATCCAAGAGAGAAATGCTGATTGTGGAATAAAAGTCCGAAATCTGTGGTGGCTTATCATTATAGCTGATATATTTCGAGGACGTATAGAGGAAACGACTAACTCAAATGCCACAAATCCTATCTTCGGACTTGATCATGGTTTCTTAAGAATAACAATACTATATCTAGCTTCGGTAAAAATATTATGATGTGATAATGAATTATTGTGCATTTTTCTTGGCAATAAAACAATAAAAAATACACAACTCAAACTTAACAAGGATCATACGTCAGGTATATAAGCGGTATTAATCGGAGTGAGGAAGGGATCCCAATCATATCATAGTTGAGAATACAGACATAAAAAGTTGATGTAATGTAAATGAAGGATTTTAGTGGTCTTGGAACGGCTGCTACGAAATTATTACTGATATTACGCTACGAATTACCTACAAATAGTTTTCGACGTTAACTATCCAATGTTAATAACTTTAGTAGGGGCAGCGAAGCGCCACGGGTTCAGCTATACTAGATAAAACATACCGAAAAATCCGTGTGAAAAAGATTACTCACGTTCTCAAAATTCTACCATTATATGGGTTGCAATACAACGCAGATCAATATTGATATTTTTATAACCTTCACCACACTGTGGTACAGGTTATTATGTCTTTGTGCATATGTTTCTAAAGGCAAATGGAAACGAGATAGACACATAGTTCCTTTTCAGAATATGCATAGAATCACTTTCTAAGTCGATTTATGCATGTCCGTCCGTATGTCTGTCCATGTTAAATTGTAAACAAATTACATGTCGCATTTTTGATTCGAATTGGATGAAATTTGGCTCAGCTTATTTATTTGGCCCAAGGACGAATCCTATTGAAATTGAGAAAAATCGGTTCATATTTAGATATAGCTTTCATATATATTTTCGTCCGATTTACGGTAAATGGTGCACCAAATATGGCGTAGCGTACTGAATTAAGCTTAGAACCAGTAAGGAAAGTAGTAAAGTCGGACCGGGCCGACTATATGATAGCCTTCACCCCTATGGGTATATTAAACAGGACTATTAACATGAAATTGTATGAAATAAAATATGTGATATTTACCTAAATGTGAATTTACGTAGATCTATTCATAAAGTATGTAAATCTACTTCAAACAAATATAAATAGGTCATCCGATGGGCTATGTCTGTACTTCTAGAAAGCGCAACTACGTAATTCTATGCACAATATTGTACGTTGTGCAAAATTTGATGTCAATCTGACTAACATGAGGAGTTTGATGCCCAATTTACTTTAAATCGGGTGAAAATATATATGCAAGCTCTATCCAAATATTAAGCGGTTTCAAACAAACTTGTCACAGGTTAGGTTATACTAATTTCCGAACGTTTTGTTCCTGTCATAAAAGGGAGCTATATTTAAATCTGGACCGATTTTCACGAAACAAGGCAGACAACACTCTAGGCTCAATTCAGTACGTTATGCCAAATTTCGTGCACATCGAAAGATATATAGTGACTTTGGTGCTATATCTAAATCTGAACCGATTTTCACGAAACAAGGCAGACATCACTCTAGGCTCAATTCAGTACCTTATGCCAAATTTCGTGCAAATCGAAGGATATATAGCGACTTTGGTGCACCATTTACATGAAATCGGACGAAACTATATATGGGAGCTATATCTAAATCTGGACCAATTTTCTCGAAACTTGGTAGACATCATTCTAGACTCCATTCAGAACGTTATGCCAAATTTCGTGCCAATCGAAAGATATATAGGGACTTTGGTGTACCATTTTCATGAAATCGGACGAAACTATATATGAGAGGTATATCTAAATCTGAACCGAATTTTTCAAAACTTAGCAGACATCACTCTAGGCTCAATTCAGTACGTTATACCAAATTTCGTGCAAATCGAAGGATATATATAGGGACTTTGGTGCACCTTTTACATGAAATCGGACGAAACTATATATGGGAGCTATATCTATATATATAGCAGACATCATTCTAGACCTAAATTATTAAGCTGTACCAAATTTCGTGCAAATCGAAAGATATATAGGGACCGTTTACATTAAATCTCTTAAATATATATATATATATATATATGTGGGAGCTATATCTAAATCTGAACTGATTTTTCCCAATTTCAATAGGGTTCGTCCTTGTGCCAAATTTCATCCAATGCGGATCATAAATGCGACCTGTACTTTGTTTACAACTTAACATGGACAGACAGACAGACGGACGGACATGCATAAATCGACTTAGAATGTGATTCTATTCTCAAATTCTCAAAAGGAACCATGTGTCTATCTCGTTTCCTTTTGCCTGTTACAAACATATGCACAAAGACATAATACCCTGTACCACAGTGTGGTGAAGGGTATAAAAATGTGTTAAATTTCTACTATGTTCCTTCGATGAACATTGACATGCAATTGTAAGGATACATATGTATAATATACCCAAAGTGGTGAAGGGTATCATATAGTCGGTCCAGTCCGACTTTACTACTTTTCTTACAGGTTTTAATTGAATTACCTATTTTATCACATTTTGGATTATCATTCTCCAAACCAATGATTATGGTGTCTACATAAATGTGGACTTGTGTTTACATTTAAGGTGTCATTTGGCCACATTTTTGACAGATTTGAAGTAATTTAGTATTTTGGATTATCATTGATTTTCCTTACAAACAATGATGGATATTACTCCACTTGATCGAATATACCCAATTACTATCCACCAACCCCTAAACCGCATTGGTACCTTTTGTAATGCTTCTGGATGATTTTCACTCCAAAATCGTACCCATCGAGGCAAAAAGGTAAACTTTAAAATATAGACAGAATTGAAGATTTTCGACAGTGAAACGTGCGTGAACTGTTTAAACCAGTGTTGCCAGAAAGGTAATAGCTACTAAATCAGCCTTTATATACCCATAGTGGTGTAGGGTATCATATCCTAATTTATTGTAATTTGGTATTATTACCTATTGTAAAAAAATAAGTTAATGTAAATGAATTAAAAATAGCCCATTTTTTATATATTATCCATAAAATCTCCGTTTTTTCCGTAAGTAGAGATGTTAAAACTACTACAAAATATTTTTCAATAGATGGGCTCTACTTAAATAAATATTGCCACAAGTCATGCCGCCCTATATAAAACAGGGATTTTCCTCAACTGTCGTAATAATTATCATCAATATTCGCCTTCTCATTGACATGCATCTTCATCTCTTGTGATGTAGAATTTTCACACAAACGAAGAGAAAAGTTTCCACATTTCAGAGGAAAACTTTTTCAACAAAAACGAGGCAGAGAAATACCGGCAGCAAGCACAGAGAAAACATGAAATTGTCGAATATATTGGTGGTAAAACATCCCGAACCAATTAAAAGAAGGTTACATTGTTTGCTCGCTCAGCCACAATTAATTAAACGGCAAAGGAGACAAAGGGCAAATATCGTGGCTCCTGTCAAAAGTCGTTTTATGTTTCCTGGCAAGCTTTAGCCCGAGAAGTTCGTTCATTTTTGAATCGTTCGAGTAAGTGAATGTGTGTGTCTCAGTGTACTTGTTGATAAGGATGCTACAGTATGGGTTATTTGTGATAAAAAGCAAAAAGCCGGAAAATGTGGGAAAATAGGAAAACTTCCTTAATAAACATTAAATAAATGTTGTATGCATGTATTTAAAGTTGACTTGCAAAAATGAAAACAAAAAAACTTTAAATAACAAAGGTTTAAAACAAATTGTTCACAACTATTTGAAATGTATTCTTGACTTCTTAATGTTGTGAAATTGCTCATATTATGGTTTCATTTTAATTAAAGGAAACTTTTCGGGTTTTCAATGTATTTTACAATTGACTTGCCTGCCATAGTCCTGAGAAGACAATGTGCAAAAGGATAACGATTGCCAGGATGCATAAGTTACGGAAGGTTACATTGATTCATGATATTATGCTGTATCTAGAAAATGGGGGAATAGTGATTAGGCGAATCATATAAACACGAGAAGTTTGGTGCACCATTTACTTAAAATCGGGTGATAATATAAAAATATATATAAAAGCTATATCGAAATCTAAACCGATTTCATCTAAACTGTCAAAGGTTAGGTTGTACTAATTTCATATCGGCCACATTTTGAGTTCTTGGTTCACCATTTAATTAAAATCGGCAGAAAATATATGGAGGAGCTCCATCGAAGTCTGAACCGATTTCAACAAAACTTTCCACACGCTAGGCTATATTAAATTCAGTACGTTGTGATAAATTTTATAGCATACGGCCTAACATTGGGTCTTTGGTACACCTTTTACTTGTAATCGGACGAAACTTTATACAGGATCTGTATCCAAACCTGAACCGATTTCAAAAAAAAAAATGTCATACGTTATGTTATATTAAATTCAGTACGTTGTGGAACATGTTGTGTCAATTTTGTGTATAATCGGACCCGATTTTCACGAAATCGGAACCGATTTTCACGAAACTTAACACACATCATTTTAGACTTTATTAAATACGCTGTGCCAAATTTCGTGCAAATCGAAAGTTATATAGGGACTTTGGTGCACCATTTACATTAAATCGGACGAAAATATATATTGGAGCTATATCTAAATCTGAACCGAATTTTCCCCAATTTCCCCAATTTCGTCCTTGGTCCAAATAAATGAGCTGTGCCAAATTTCAACCGATTCGGATCATAAATGTGACCTGTACTTTGTTTACAATTTAACATGGACAGGCAGATGGATAGACGGACGGACATGCATAAGTCGACTTAGAAAGTGATTGTACGCATATTCTCAAAAGGAACCATATGTCTATCTCGTTTACTTTTGCCTGTTACAGACATATAATACCCTGTAAGTATTTCATTTTTTGACCTTTATAATATTAATATTAAATTTTAATTCATCCGAGTACATAGTATTTATCCACTTACGCCGCTTAATATTGTTATCCATTAGCATATTATTGATAAACAGTGGTTTCTGTACTTTTTTGCAATAAAGGGATTAAAATAATTTATAACAAAATGAAAAATATACCTTCAATGAAAACATGTGGCGATACGAAATTGGTAAATACTTCTATACGCCAGGAAGTGATATACAAAAACATACATATATGTACGACACCAAAAATTTGTGGTTCCATGCTAAATTAGTAACTCTACCTTTCCTAAGGTTGCAAAAACAACATCAAACATTTTAAAAATCCCACGGCGGCCTTTCTACTTTCACTCTTTAGCATTTTCACATACGGACACGCACACAAACACATGTCAGTCTCTTATATACATGACGACATGCTTATAGGAATAGCAAATGAATGACAGAGATTTAAGGTATTCGTTAGTGCAAATGATGCCATTATTTCCGTTAGAAGAGAAAATACCGCATTGGGATATTACCCAATTTGTTAGGGGATTAACTGACAAGAAAAGAGTGCCGCTCCATTTCCTTTTCTTTTGAGCCCATTTGCTGGTGGTGGCAGCAGCAGTACACACAAAATGAACGTTCTCGGTTTTTAAACATTTTCGAAATAATAAACCTTTCTTTCTCGAGAGATGAATGAAATAATCTCTTCCATAAGGATATCCGTATACGGATGTTAACAATGCCATATTACAAAACTACTACTACTACACATACACATATAGATATTCTCAAGTGGGTATTTTTGAATTGAAGGTAAAACCAGTGAGCGGAGCAGTATAGTCGGACGGGGCCGACCATACGATACCCTGCACAACTACCACGGAACTCTAACTCTCTGCGGATTTATTCCAAGCCTGGGCAATATTTCGTGATAGTTCCACCCTCTTGCCGATTAAAAGCCAAAAGCACCTCTTCCTTACACTGACTTATTTTCCGAATATTACTAACATTGAGTACATCACTTCTAATTACTTGTCCAGTTTCCTTTCACTGTGGGTTGTGCTGTGATGTTCGGCTTTCAATTGTGGCTTATAGATCGACTCCAAAAAATATAAGTTTCGGTCCATTTCATCCCAAAATTATTATCTGATCATCACCGAAAGTTATAGGCGTTGTCCTTGACCATACCTGGATCCTCATAAAAATTTTCAAATCGATCAGCGCTATATGCCCGGCCTCTAGTGTATTAATGGGTTACTAAATAATTACTGAATACGTAAGCACCTGTCAATATTTATGTGTAACTCCCACATCCGAGTACATACGTACATATAATTGGTATCAATTTAAAGTCAACCACTCATCTTGGATAAACTATCAGCTTCTAAGGTCTATGTCCTTCAGGGGTAAATGTATATGCTATAGAAAAC
The DNA here is from genome assembly GCF_032173495.1 of Musca vetustissima. Taxonomy (NCBI): domain Eukaryota; kingdom Metazoa; phylum Arthropoda; class Insecta; order Diptera; family Muscidae; genus Musca; species Musca vetustissima. The sequence goes on from NW_026875458.1 coordinate 8,456, forward strand.
AAATTTTGTCAATTTTCACACAAAAGTCAGGGTATATTTGACACGCTAAATATTGACCGATCTTTATCAAACCAATCATGCTGATTCTTTAGGCCGAACCCGTTCTTCATGTACAATTTCGCGATGTTCGGCCTCTGGAGCGACCAGAAAAACGGAAAAAAATTAAGTATTTGGTCCATTTCATCCCCTAAATATTAATCGATCTTTACCAAAAACAATAGGGGTCCTCATTGGCCAGAACCCATCCTACATGCAAAATTTCGTGAGGATTGGTCCATAACTGTGGCCTTTATCGTGTTTACAATTATAATGGACAGACGGACGGACACACATGTCTAGATCGACTCAACTAGTCGAGAATGGTGGGTCTAGGACCAATATTTCGCGGCGTTACAAACTCTTGGGGCTGCACAAAGCTATAATACCCTGACAACATAGTTGTGTAGGGTATAAAAATGAAAGAAGTAAAAAACAGGAAGCTTATGTGAAGAGGAATTATTTACAATCCATTGCTTTAAAAAAGAAAATACTTTCATTCATCATTACAATGGGAGTGCTTGTATGTGGGTGTGTGTGTGTGCGATGGCTTTGTTAGTTAGTCCATGTCCCTAATCCTTAATTGTTATTATTCTTTGTATATTTATTTTTGTTTTTTATTTTTTTATAATTCTCTATATCTGTCATAGAAAGAGTTTCATAGTATAAATTATATTTAATATACGAATTTATATAAATCTAAAAAAATCCGATGCACATCATTTCAAAGCATATAATCATCATATCAAACTATTAAAAATATGTTTAAGGAGGCCTACGGAGTTATACTATATTCGCTTTATATAAGGTATATGTTTTTATCGAAGAGTTGGTCATGTGTGGGTCGCATCAGCCCTACAGATTTGGCACAGCTCATATATTTGGCTCAACGACAAATCTTATTGAAATTGGGAGAAATCAGTCCAGATTTAGATATAGCTCCCATATATATTTTTGTCGGATTTAATAAAAATTGTGTACTAACGTCCCTGTATATCATTCGATTTGGACGAAATTTCGCATAGCGCCATGAAATAATTCTAGAACGATTTGTGTTAAGTTTCATGAAAATCGGTTCAGATTTAGATATAGCTCCCATATATATTTTCGTACGATTTAATGTAAATGGTGCACCAAAGTCAATATGTATCTTTCGATTTGCACGAAATTTGGCATAGCGTAATGAATTAAGTCTGGAATGATGTGTGTTAAGTTTCCTGAAAATCGGTCGAGATTTAAATAGTATGGTGTACTAAAGTCCCGGCATACCTTTCGATTTGGACGACATTTTGGCTTACTGAATTAAGTCTAGAATGATATGTGTTAAGTTTCGTGAAAATCGGTTCAGATTTGGGTATAGCTCATTTAAATATTTTTCTCCGATTTTATGTAAGTTATGCACCAAGGACCCAAAATATGGCCGTTAGGCACACAGCGTACTGAAACCTGTGACAAGTTTCACTGCAATCGGTTAAGATTTAGATAACTCCCATATATAGTTTTGTGCGATTTTGGGTAAGTGGTGCACCAACGACCAATGTTATACCGATTGCCAAACAATTTTGCACAGTGTACTGAATTAGGTCCAGATTGACGTATGCAAAGTTTAGTTGAAATCGGATCAGATTAACAAATAGTTCCCACATATAGTTTCGTCTGATTTTAAGTAAATGGTGAACCAAAGACCCAAAGTTTAACCGATTGACACACATTTGCAAAACGTACTGAAGTTAGTATAACATAACGTGAGGTAAGTTTTATTGAAATCGGTTCAGATTTAGATATAGCTCCCATAAATAATTTCGTCCGATTTTAAGTTAATAGTGCGCAAAAGTCCAACTGTTATGTCGATTGGCATAAAAGATTGCACAACGAGTGCCCGATTGAGATTTGCTTTAAATTGGTTTACGTAATTATGTCTCATTCTCTATCTATCCAAATGAAGGGTTTAGAATAGGTAACAGAATGACATGTTTATGGATTGATCTAAGTCTTTTCATAATTAGATATAGATCACATAATTTAGTTCATCCAATTTCATGTCAATGGTCCTTCGAAAATGCGACATCTGTTAGAATGCATCTGTTGAATATACCCAAAGTGGTGAAGGGTATCATATCCCGTCCGACTTTATTACTTTCAAAAACCCAAAGTTAAAACGATTGACACACATTTGCAAAACGTACTGAAGTTAGTATAACATAACGTGAGGTAAGTTTTATTGAAATCGGTTCAGATTTAGATATAGCTCCCATAAATAATTTCGTCCGATTTTAAGTTAATAGTGCGCAAAAGTCCAACTGTTATGTCGATTGGCATAAAAGATTGCACAACGAGTGTCCGATTGAGATTTGTTTTAAATCGGTTTACGTAATTATGTCTCATTCTATATCTATCCAAATGAAGGGTTTAGAATAGGTAACAGAATGACATGTTTATGGATTGATCTAAGTCGTTTCATGTTTAGATATAGATCACATATTTTAGTTCATCCAATTTTATGTCAATGGTCCTTCGAAAATGCGACATCTGTTAGAATGCATCTGTTGAATATACCCAAAGTGGCGAAGGGTATCATATCCCGTCCGACTTTATTACTTTCCTTACTGGTTTACGTTACACTTGATTAGACGACTTCAAACAAATATAAATAGGTCATCCGTTGGGCTATGTCTGTACTTCTAGAAAACGCAACTACGTTATTCTATGCTCAATTTTGTACGATGTGCAAAATTTGATGTCAATCTGACTAACATGACGAGTTTGATGTCCAATTTATTTGAAATCGGGCGGAAATATATATTTGGAAGCTCTAACCAAATATTAAGCGATTTCAAACAAACTTGTCACAGGTTAGGTTATACTAATTTCAAACCTTTTGTTCCTATTGGTTCTTTGGTGCGTCAATTACTTAAAATCAATCTATAATAAAAGGGAGCTATATCTAAATCTGGACGGATTTTCACAAAACAAGGCAGACATCATTCTAGGCTCAATTCAGTACGTTATGCTAAATTTCGTGCAAATCGAAAGATATATAGCGACTTTGGTGCACCATTTACATGAAATCGGAAGAAACTATATGTGGGAGCTATATAGAAATCTGGACCTATTTTCTCGAAACTTGGCAGACATCACTCTAGGCTCAAGTCAGTACGTTATGCGAAATTTCGTGCAAATCGAAGGACATATAGGCACTTTGGTGCACCATTTACATGAAATCGGACAAAACAATCGAAAGATATATAGGGACTTTGGAGCACCATTTACAAGAAATCGGACGAAAGTATATATGAGAGCTATATCTAAATCTGGACCGATTCTCACGAAACTTGGCAGACATCATTCTAGACCTAAATAATTAGGCTGTACCAAATTTCGTGCAAATCGGAAGATATATAGGGACTTTGGGCACCATTTACATAAAATCGGACGAAACTAAATATGGGAGATATATCTACATCAGGACCGATTTTCTCGAAAGTTGGCAGACATCATTCTAGGCTCAATTCAGTAGGTTATGCCAAATTTCGTGAAAATCGAAAGATATATAGGGACTTTGGGGGACCATTTACATGAAATCGGACGAATCTATATATGGGAGCTATATCTAAATCTGGACCGATTTTCACGAAACTTGGCAGACATCATTCTAGGCTCAATTCAGTACGTTATGCCAAATTTCGTGCAAATCGAAAGATATATAGGGACTTTGGGGCACCATTTACATGAAATCGGACGAAACTATATATGGGAGCTATATCTAAATCTGGATCGATTTTCACGAAACTTGACAGACATCATTCTAGACTCAATTCAGTACGATTTCTTGCGATTTGCACTAAATTTGACATATTTCGTGCAAATCGAAAGATATATAGGGACTTTGGGGCACCATTTACGTGAAATCGGACGAAACTATATATGGGAGCTATGTCTAAATTTGGATCGATTTTCTCGAAAGTTGGCAGACATCATTCTAGACCTAAATGATTAGGCTCTACCAAATTTCGTCCAAATCGAAAGATATATAGGGACCGTTTACATTAAATCGGTTAAATATATATATGGGAGCTATATCTAAATCTGAACCGATTTTTCCCAATTTCAATAGGGTACGTCCTTGGGCCGAATAAGTGACCTATGCCAAATTTCATCCAATTCGGATCATAAATGCGACCTGTACTTTGTTTACAATTTAACATGGACAGACAGACGGACGGACAGAAAGTGATTCTATGCATATTCTCAAAAGGAACCATGGGTCTATCTCGATTATTTTTGCCTGTTACAAACATATGCACAAAGACATAATACCCTGTACCACAGTGTGGTGAAGGGTATAAAAACTACAACAACATAATTCACACGAAAAAAGCAGAACAAAGATAAATGAAGCCAAGCAAGTGCACAGCAAACATGAAATGTCCCATCTTAAGTGGTTCTAACGTCAAAATTTATTGCTGCTCCTAGATTTGTTAATGTACTCGTGAATAGAGAACACCAAGAAGCAGAAGACGAACTCAACTGAACAGAACTGAATTGAAAAGTGGCATGCTCTCCTGCAAATTCAATGATTAGAACAAAAACAAGAGCTAGAAGAAACAGAATTCCATATTTTCCGAACACAAATACCGAATGAGTACTGAAAAAATCACAATCTTCCACAACAGTTGTTGCAGCAGCAGAAGTAGCTACGACAACATGAACACTATCATTACCATCAACAACGGCAAAAGTTTCCAGAAAAAAGTACTTCGGATTGTGAGCACAAAAGTTTGGTGGAACTCATCAAGACCAGTCCCATAATACTTAAAGCTTTGGGTTCCCACATATTTAGTCCGACTGAAAGCAAAAACTATAACAAAAACAATAACTACGATGAAGATGTTGATCTGCCTGGCGGACATAGTGACGATGATGTTTTATTATCGTATTATGGCGAAATGAGCAAATTCAATTTGCCAGATACAAAGCGACTTCATTATCCTCATCAGCAGCAACGTCATCGTCGTCTGCATCCTCATCATCATCGGTTCATCCGCATATCCAGCCTCCCAGTTGAATGCAAAAAGTCTACTAGAAGAGCATAGCGCAGAGCAGACAAAAGCCAACCGGGTAAAATTCCCTTGACATGATGAGAGCAAAAAGTGCCCTTTTAATAACATTAACACCGGACACCATTTACAAAGGAGCTTCGCTTTTGAAAACGGCAACAAATGCCGCAGTTACTCCAGCCAACACTCGAAATGCAGGTAGTGGTGCTTTTGGCAGTTGCAACGGCAGTGGTGGTGGTATCAATTCTGTTGATCCAGTTGATGCAGCCAATGATGGTGACACATTGTATTCATCGTCAGAATCTGTGGTTGAGGGGTAAGTGCAAAAGCTTAGATATCATTATTTTGTAAATGACTTTTGTAAAATGCAGATGGAGAGGGATTTAGGGATGAACTTTTAATAAGTTTTCAGGATTGAAAGATAAAGATGAGGTAAAGGAGATCGATTACTTGAAGTAAGACTTCCAGCAGAAACTTACCAATTACGCGGATGTAATTTTTGTCATGGGAGGAATATTACATCCCGAAATTATTTTTCCGAACACTTTTGAACCATGCTGGAATACCGGGAAACTTCGTAACTAGTTTCTGTAGTGTTTGCCAGTATCGCATTCACCACAGATATTTTCGTTGAGATGCAGTTAAATGGGTACATTTTCGAGGATGTTCCGTATTTAACTTGATAAAGGAGACTTGCAATCTTCTTCTCGCTTGAGAAAGACTCTAGTAACCCATACATTAGATATATGGGGCAATGTCGCTTGGTTCCCAATCTTAATCATGGGTTATGACATTCATTCCACAGGTAAAGCCCTGTCCGAGTAAATTTATAGCTCAACATATTGCACAGCGAATGCATACCACAGCCAGAACCTGGCAACCCGACATTTCTCCCGGATCGGATCACCTCTCTTCAACCATGGGAATGTTGTTTGGGAAGGTGCCAGACTACCGCTTCAGAGAGCTGTATATCCCCTCAGATCCTCGTCGTACGACACTCTTCGAAGTGTTCTCTCAATGAATATGTTGATACATGTAGTGTGAGGAAAGAGGCAATGCCTCGTTGAAAAAAAATCGACAAAACATCGAGCTTCAATTTCAGGGATCAAATTTTCGGGTATACAACTACAATAGCTATGGTCATTGACGGTTACATTCTCACAATCATTGTTTGTATAGGTCCGAACATTCCATCGGCTCTCAAACTTCACCTAAGAGTCTAATGCAAATTTCTGGCTAAAGGAGTATGCATCGTTCTGCCATAACCGGGGTTCAATTTAGATTTGTTATCCATCCATGCTGAAATACCAAATATTACTTAACAAAAATAACATGAGTCACCCATTATCGGTCAAAAAATATATTGAAAATGGGTCTAATTTGATCTCGGCATATATATACTAAAATTTAATTTCTTAATTATTAGCACTCAATTTTAAATTAGCGGACTTGAGGACAATAAAACAATTTTCGTTTTAAGGGGACCCCCCCATTCTCGGGGTCTAAATTTTTGTTGATATAATTCGAATCTACACTGATTAAAGAATTTCTCTACAAAATTTCAAGAGAAAATCTCCAGAACTCTTGAAGATATATCCGATTTATTGTGTCAGCATCAAGTGACGGCTGAAGGGCTTCTCAAACTTTAAACGCGTTTTTCTCTAAACATTTTTTTGCGAATGGCGGGCACGATAACTCAAAAACTAATAATCCAATCGGTTCCAAATTTTGCAACGTTTCTCTGGGAGTGTATAGCTCTCGTATGAACTAGGATAAAGCCAATCGGTGAAGATCTTCCTTATTTTTTAACTTGGTTTTTGGTAAAAAATCGGCGATTTTCCAAAAATATTTTTTCAAAGGTCCACCATTTTGTTAATTTTAGAGCGAAGTCAATAATCCTAGTTCATACGAGAGCCAGACATGTACTCTTTCTAACACTGTTGGAATTTTCGGATTCCGTTTATCCAGTATAAGGACTTTTCGTTAATTACAAAAACAACAACAAAACAATAACAAAAATTTTTTGTAAATTATTTTTCTTCTCTTTTAAATCTTCAATTCTATATGTGCAAAGTTACAAACCTTAACAAGCATTGGTATTGATTTACCAGCCCATTGAAAATGTTGAAAAATTAAACTCGAGAATGGGTGGGGTTCCCTTAAATAAAGTTAAATGTTAAAACAAAATTTTTATCAAAATAATGTAAAATATTTACCTATGAGATGTAATTTGTATGTTCTCTCTAATTCAATTCATTGCCAATGATTTGAAACCATCACCAACACTAATTAAACATGATTTTCCAATACATCAGCTCTAATTAGGCTACCTCTCACTGTCATGTTTCATATTCTTTTCGTTGCAGACAATTAAATGCAACCATAGAACCATTATCGTGTTTCGATGGGAATTTATTAAAAATGTTGCCTACAGATTTAATTATTTTTGGCGAATTAATAACAATGGACCAGCAACAACAGCCACAACAACATCGTCATGGTTATTCTGTAGACACATGCCATCGTCGCCATTATCAGCATCCGTCCACCAGCAATCACAACACCAACAGAGTAACCATCAGCCGTCACAACAAACCAAACAAATCCTGAAGATCAGCATAAATGGTTTACATCGTTGGTCAGCACAATTTGAAAGTTTCATATGGACACATTTAGGTAAGTTTTGAAATATTTGCCCCATGTAGAAAATTAACTATGTCTATAATACTACAGTGAAACATATTTACAAGAATCTTGTCGATGCGTTAAATAGATACGCAGGGAGAGGAAAAACAATTTAACATAAAATCTTAATGTAATATATAATCTCACATATAACAAGAACGATATCCAATGAATAATGACATTTTTTATGTTTGCTCCCTCCACCATTTGTCATTTCGTTTGCAACACATGGAAATATTCACCTGAAATCCAACAGAGGATATATTTTTGACCAGAATGAAATTCTATTTCAATTTAACCAGGCCCGTTTGCATATTGAGATCACGATAAGGGTCGTTATATAAGCCTTATAATATATAACAATGACCAGTTGTTCAAAAAATATCAATTGTCTGCTATTATATAGTTATATAGCTAGTTACTTGGTGATCTAGTTACTTCATAATCCAAAAAGGAACACAAAATAGACAGTTGGATTTTTTTGTCAATTGAAAAATTTGTCTACGCACATCACACCAATTCAGTAGTTACTGGTAATGCAAAGGGTAATGAAACAACTATCGAAATGACTGTAACGCAGGCAGGGGACAATTGATTTCCCCAATGACATACCCATGTTAAATTCACCAGTCTAGGGTATGAAGTGGTAACTAGTGGTACTTACAGGTAATTAGTGAAATATCTAGTTCATCACCAGTTACTCGAACTACCGGGTATCGACAGGTACGGTTATATGTCTACCAGTATTAGTTTTGGCATTAAAAACATATGAGCCAAACTTTGGCCGCCAATGTCAAGTGGTTCGCCTGTTAATGAGTTTATATCCAATATTTGAGTAAATACTCAAAAGGCGGTACCTTTATATGGGGGCTACCAGAAAACGTAGACATACGTCGATACAGTTTTGCATGGATAGTTGGTACCCATAGAGAACTCCCTGTGCCATATGTTTTTTAAATGCAGCTAATAGACACAAATTATCTAAAATGGGAGGTACAGTTATATGGGGGCTATATAAAAACATGCTCTCAGACACCCCATTTCCCATACTAGTATTAGTTTTGACACGTGTTTAAAGCATTGTAAAACTATCCATTTTAAATCGATTTGATATTATAGAAACCTTACCGATTCAATATAGTAAACACCCAAATAAATACCCGCAAATGGGTATTTACCCACCCATTGGGTATTTATCAGGTAAATACCATCTCTAGGCTCTATATATGAATCGATTTAATAAACAACTGCCTATGTTTTTTGATATTTTTTTATTCACCAGGAATCCGATGTGAAAAAAACAATAGTCACTGGAAAAATTATGTGAAGCCGATATGAAAACTTAGACCAATATAGATACTGTATTTTACCGTCCAATATTTCGGAATTTATTAAAGCCTTTAAAACACAATGTTAACAATTTTTAATAGGGAATTTTCTACTCAATGAGAATCGAAAAT
>NW_026875459.1:0-17810 GCF_032173495.1 Musca vetustissima
ATCCCACATTCCAAAAAAAGTAATTGGTATCATTCTATAGGTCAAGTACTCCTCTTGAATATACTATCAGCTTCTCGGGTCTATGTGCTTCAGGAGTAAATATATACGCCATAGAATACATTTTTTCCATTTTTCACATAAAAGAGTCTATTTGACCCGCTAATATTGACCAATCTTTCTCAAAACAGGTATGCTTATTCTTTGGCCCGATCCCCTTCTCCATGTAAAAATTCGGGATGTTTGGGCCATAATTGCGGCCTCTGGAGCGACTAGAAAAGCCGACAAAAATTAAGTATTTGGTCCATTTCATCCCCTAAATATTAACCAGTCTGTATCAACCGATCTGTATCTGTATCTGTGTAGGATATAATTACATGCTTACAGATTTTGTAGTCCTCCAAAAAAATATTTTTCAAAAATTCCAGACTATAAAAAAAAAGAAATAAAAAAATCCATGGGTTCTTCAAAAATATTCTTTAAAAAAGCTCGCTTGTAAATTTGTGGGTTCTTCAAACTATTCTTCTCTTCTAGTCCTTGAAAAAATATTCTTTAAAAATCCACGCCTATATCTCTTATAGTCATTCAAAAAATATTATTTAAAAATCCAGGTCTATACCTCTTATAGTCCTTCAAAAATATTCTTTAAAAATCCACGCCTATTAAAAATTTACGCTTCTTCTAGTCCTTATCCCTTCTAGTCCTTCAAAAAATATTCTTTACAAATTTACGCTTATATCCCTTCTAGTCCTTCAAAAAATATTCTTTACAAATTTACGCTTATATCCCTTCTAGTCATTCAAAAAATATTCTTTAAAAATCCAGACTTTTAGCACTTCTAGTTCTTCAAAAAAATTTCTTTAAAAATACACGCCTATAGCTCTTCTAATCCTTCAAATACTATTCTTTACAAATCCAAGCTTCCAACTTCTCTAGTCTTTCAAAAACTATTCTTTAAAAATCCCAGCTTATAACTCTTCTAGTCTTTCAAAAAACATTCTTTAAAAATCCACGTCTATATCTCTTCTAGTCTTTCAAAAAACATTGTTTAAAAATCCCAGCTTATAACTCTTCTAGTCCTTCAAAAAACATTCTTTAAAAATCAACGCCTATATCTCTTCTAGTCCTTCAAAAAATATTCTTTAAAATCCACGCTTATAACTCTTCTAGTCCTTCAAAAAACATTCTTTAAAAATCAACGCCTATATCTCTTCTAGTCCTTCAAAAAATATTCTTTAAAATCCACGCCTATAGCTCTTATAGTCCTTCAAAAAATATTCTTTAAAATCCACGCCTATATCTCTTCTAGTCTTTCAAAAAACATTGTTTAAAAATCCCAGCTTATAACTCTTCTAGTCCTTCAAAAAACATTCTTTAAAAATCAACGCCTATATCTCTTCTAGTCCTTCAAAAAATATTCTTTAAAATCCACGCCTATAGCTCTTATAGTCCTTCAAAAAATATTCTTTAAAAATCCACGCCTATATCTCTTATAGTCTTCAAAAAATATTCTTTAAAAATCCACGCCTATATATCTTCTAGTTCCTCAAAAAATATTCTTTAAAAATCCACGCCTATATCTCTTCTAGTCCGTCAAAAAATATTCTTTAAAATCCACGCCTATATCTCTTATAGTCCTTCAAAAAATATTCTTTAAAAATCCACGCCTATATCTCTTACAGTCCTTCAAAAATATTCTTTAAAAATCCACGCCTATATCTCTTATAGCCCTTCAAAGAATATTCTTTAAAATCCACGCCTATATCTCTTATAGTCCTTCAAAAAATATTCTTTACAAATTTACGCTTATATCCCTTCTAGTCCTTCAAAAAATATTCTTTACAAATTTACGCTTATATCCCTTCTAGTCATTCAAAAAATATTCTTTAAAAATCCAGACTTTTAGCACTTCTAGTTCTTCAAAAAAATTTCTTTAAAAATACACGCCTATAGCTCTTCTAATCCTTCAAATACTATTCTTTACAAATCCAAGCTTCCAACTTCTCTAGTCTTTCAAAAACTATTCTTTAAAAATCCCAGCTTATAACTCTTCTAGTCTTTCAAAAAACATTCTTTAAAAATCCACGTCTATATCTCTTCTAGTCCTTCAAAAAACATTCTTTAAAAAAACTATATTCCTTCAAAAAATATTCTTTAAAAAAATAACTCCAGCTTATAGTCCTTCAAAAAATATTCTTTAAAATACGCCTATATCTCTTCCTTCAAAAAACATTCTTTAAAAATCAGCACGCCTATCAAAAAATCTCTTTAAAAATCAACGCCTATATCTCTTCTAGTCCTTCAAAAAATATTCTTTAAAAATCCTCGCCTCTTATGGGCCTTGAAAAAAATTCTTTAAAAAATTCACTACTCTTATTCGACATAAAAACAAACAAAAAAAAATCCACGCCTATATCTCTTATAGTCCTTCAAAAAATATTCTTTAAAAAAAATCCACAGCTTCAAAAATATTCTTTAAAAATCCACGCCTATATCCTTCAAAAGAATATTCTTTAAAATCCACGCCTATATCTCTTATAGTCCTTCAAAAAATATTCTTTAAAAAACCCCGCCTAGAGCTCTTCTAGTCCTTGACAAAATATTCTTCAAAAAACGCCGCTTATAGCTCTCCTAGTCCTTTAAAAAATATTCTTTTAAAATCCACAACTTTTAAGCAAATTATATACTTAACGATCTAATCATAAAGAATTACCTGTTTGAGAGCGATCATGACGATGACATTTGAAGAGAATATAATTTGGAAAAATAAAATAGGAGAAATGACACAACTCTTTTTATCCAACATGGTTGTTTTGATTTCCCAGAAAACAAACACATACACACACTTGCAAATAAAACAGGCCATTTTAATACTAACAGAATGGTGGGAAATTTAATATTGCTTCTTCTTCCCCATTTTTTGAAATTCGCAATACACACACACAGGAACCGGACGTTTTACACAATTTTCTCATTATCAACACATTAGCACACAGAGAGGAGAATACAAATACAATTACTTTCTCAAAGAGGAACCCGACATTTTTTATTATTTCCCTATTTTATTTACAAGAAGGGGAACATACAACAATAACTTATCTCCCATTAGAATTTTCCCGCGCAAAATCTGAAAGCTTTATTGCACACCATGAAACTAAAAAAGGAAATTTAATTCGTTAACTTCGTTCATTGAACACTCACACACGCTCATATGCGAATCGCGACTCTTGATGAGGAAATAAACACATTTTTGGCAAATATTTTCGATTTTAGAATCGAAAAAACACTTCACACTTGCAAAATATAAACTAATTTATTCAATTTTGTAATTTTTCTTTTAATTTTCTTAGGATTTCTCTGTGAATGACACAAAATAATCAAGAGCAATTTCACGACCGACCGTTTCTTAAGACTGCGACGTTAGAACTGATTTGGCGAAGAGAAAATTCTGTTGAGGGAGCTTAATGTGGAACTTCTTCAAATTGGGGATATTGTAAGAAAAGGATGACTATACCGCAGTTGAGTAGAAAAAGGGAATAGAAAATCGATAGGACTTTTGTTGGCAGAATTTCGGTTTTTTTTTTTTTTTTTTTTTTTTTTGTAAATGTAAAACAATTTGGGCAATAAAAACCTTTTGTAAGTATAGTAATATTGGAATGAAATGAGCCCTAATAGGGTTCTTTGAAAATTAGAATATTGTGCGAAAGGGATGACTATACAGGAGATGAGTAAAAATAGGGAATGAGCAATGGGATGTACTTTTCTGAGCTGAGTTTCAGGATTGTTTGAATAAATGTAACTATTTTTGTAATAAAAAACCTTTTGAATTGGACTGAAAATATATACAGTGCCAATGAAAATTCAGAGGGAACTTTTTAACAATTATTTTTAAAACTCAGTGTTCAAAATACTTTGAACAGAATTTTGTAGTACAGAAGATTTGATCGTTGGAGTGTTTTAAGATAAGAGTCTAAAATCCCACATGCGACGTTGATAAGACTGTTGTTGCTGGTGGTGAGATTTTATGACGCACACGATGGGAAAACTCTCCACAGATCAAATTCTATTATTAGAACAAATAGTTTACTGATAAGTATTTTGTGTTTGAGATTAGGCTAAGAAAGAGTTGTTTAAGCAGAACCTAAGGATAAATATTTTAAAATAAAATTAGTGCCTTGCAACCACTCAAACTGTACGGTCGGGAGCACCGTGTCGTGTCTTAATTTGTTATACAGGCGAGCTGCGGCTGTCTGTATATTTTTATCATTTTTTGGTCCTTCGAAAAACTGAGTTTTCCCCCACCCGTGGTAAGAGACTCAGTAGAACCAGCAAAAGTGGAAAAAAATATAAAAGCAATTTTGAGTAAGGAGCTCAAGAATTGCTAAATTTTCTGTTCTACGAGGTGAACAGTTTTTTATAAAATAAAATGGAGATGGAGTTAGACTTCTCCATAGAGTCTTGGGAAAAAAGACTTGATGAAAAGGAGAGAACGAAAATGTACAGGCGGTTTAATCGAGACGCACAGGAGTTAAACGCCATATGTTCATATTTAACGAAAAGAATACCCTTCCGGCCAGAAGGTCTACTAAAGGAATGGGTGAAGATTATTAAAGACAAGTTGGCTGAACTGAAGCAACTTTCATCCGAAATCAAGGATGAAAATATAACAGCAGATCTGGAGAAGGTGACCCAAATTTGTGAAACCATTTTGAAGGAAGTAGATGGCATCAAGCGAAATTATCCGGAGTTCCATTGTCATATCTACGCCAAGAAGATGAAGATTTATGATTTCGCATTAGAGGAAATATATAATGAAGCTGATTATGTAATTGAGCGATGCGATGAAGTGAAAATGCAATTGCCTACAATGTCCAAAGAAAAAGCCCTATCGGAAATGGAAAATTTGAAGGCAATATATATGGAAATCAGAAAGTTGATTCCCAAAAATACAAATGTGGAGTTTTCTGAAGATATGTTCTTCAAATTAAATCGTATGGAGGAGATATACTTTGACGTAAAGGAGGAGCTGTATAATAAGCTGGAATCTTCAAACGACATTTTGGTGCGCCCGGCAAGCCCTCACTGCGGAGGGAATTTAGTTACAGAAGGCATTGATGGAGACAGTCCACTGGAGAAAAAACATGAACTAGAACCAAAAGTCTATGAAAAGCAGATACAAGAAAAAACCCAGCAATTTGGCGAGGCAGAATCTATGGGCCAGCTTAACCAAAAGGAAGATGACGTGAAGGATTTTGGAAAACAAGAATTGGATATCCAGAGCATAGATGAGAATTATGATGTTTACCGCATAGATGAAGAAATTTCAGAAGAAAGCAATGTAGAAGATAATAGTGATGTTGTCTACATGAATGTAAAAGCCAAGAAAGAAGTGATGTTTGAGGTGGAAAAGGACTGCAGTTCACTAATCCCTGAAGGTAATTTACATTGTGCTAAATTTAATCACTTATCCAGGTTTAGAAAGAAGTTGGCACAGAAGAAATCATACACAAAAACAGAAAAAGGTGTAGTCAAAATTGAAGACGATGAAGAAAGCCGCAAAGAAGTCAAAGGTGTGCATCATCGCGGGAAGATAACTCCAGTTAATGAAGAGTGGAGGGAGAAATCGCCACAGAGAAATGGTGTTGCCTGGAGGATGAAAGCAGTAGACGAAGGTGGAGGAAGTGCTTATCGAGGTTCCATAGAAAATTGGCTGCGACGAATGGTGGGTGCTGTTACCTAGATGCTGATAATATTTATTATTTCCCTAATTATAAAATATAATAGTTTCTTATTAGTAATAATTAATATGTATTATGTTAGAATAATTCTGCTCACATTGCTTTAGATTTGTAGAAGAATGTATAAGTAGATTTAACAAACCACTACAAGGGATCAAACTATTTAAAAATAAAATAAATGTTGTATTTGTCATCCCTTTGTGAGTGGTCAGCATGTTCAAAATGCTTTGAACAGAATTTTAATTTGTTATCTTTTCTTGCCAGTCGTCAGCATGTTCAAAATACTTTGAACAGAATTTTGTAGTACAGAAGATTTGATCGTTGGAGTGTTTTAAGATAAGAGTCTAAAATCCCACATGCGACGTTGATAAGACTGTTGTTGCTGGTGGTGAGATTTTATGACGCACACGATGGGAAAACTCTCCACAGATCAAAGAAAGAAAGAGTTGTTTAAGTAGAACCTAAGGATAAATATTTTAAAATAAAATTAGTGACTTACAACCACTCACATAGTACGGTCGGGAGCACCGTGTCGTGTCTTAATTTATTATACAGGCGAGCTGCGGCTGTCTGTATATTTTTCTACACTCAGAAATCTAAAACATTGTTTCAAAAAAAAAAAATCTTTTAAAATGCAGTTAATGAAATGTTTTATTTAATTTAACAGCAGAAACATACACGAAAATATTATTTATTTCAAAATTATAAAGAAAGGGGAAAGTAATGTACTTTGTAGTCTTGACAAGAAACTTGAAATATTCAAACTTCTGCACCAAAGAAATATAAAGGAAGATAAATTCATGAAAAGTCGAAGCAAAATGTTCTCCGTTCAATTACTCTCTTATTCTATATAAAATACCAGAATATTTAATACTAATTTGGGATACGAAAATAATAAATGATTACAATTCTGGTATGAAATGAAAAAAATATTTGTGATAAATGCTCAATAAATAAATCCATCATGTCAAAAAAATTCGTAAAAAGGGGGTACTGTCATATACCTACGAAATGTACAATTTTAACATTTCGGAGGTAAAGATACTACAAATAACTAAGAGGAGCTGGCAATTTCATAAATGATTTAAAAAATAGTACCAAAAAAATTACTATAAAAATTATGAAATTGTTTGCCTTTACCTTTAAAGCAATCGACGCTCGATGCCGGTCAACTTCCATCATTTCTCCCATTTTATCGATATTTTCCACGACTGGCCTACCTGTGCAAGGTACATCTTTAACATCAAAAATTCCTGAACGGAATCTACGAAACTAAAATTGCACATAATTGGCTGTTACAGTATCGGAACCATAAACACCATTCACAATTTTAGCCGCTTTGCTTGCATTTTCACCTTTGTTAAAGAAAAAACTGTAAAATGTACCGAATTTTCTTTTTGTTCACTTCGATTTTTAACAAATCTTAAACAGAAAATCTTATGAAGCAATATTTGTTTTGAATTATGTCAAAATATGGACTGACATTTATTGCACATTTTCCTCTAGGATTGAAAGACCAAAATGCATAATTATAGGCAACATGTTTGGGAAGTTCACCTAGGTTCGTAAAAATACCCACAGCGAAGCCAAATCTTTCTACGCAGAAGACTCTGTTAAACCATAAACCTATATGGAAAAAATTCTTCGATTAGACATTTACGCTTTGAGAACCAAATTACACTTACTGAAGTGCGATTGGAACCATCAGGGAGGACATGCCAGAATGTGGATCGAAGTAAGATTTAAAACTTGCATTTTAAATTTTAAAGGACCATTCTTGAATAGGTTCGTATTAAATGAGAACAAATTATTATTTAACATTATTAAGTCTTGGCAACCTTTGTCGACCTTCCTCCATTAACATTTCAAAACTTTTTATTAGTTTATTGATAATTTTCTACAAAGATGATTTTTTCCTCACCAAACGTGAAGAGGAAAAATACACAGTGAATATGTTTTTGGGGGTTTGTAACTATATTTTGACACTGTCATTAAATAAAGGCTATATTAAATATTAGGTCTATATTAAAAATGGTTTGCAACAAATTTAAACTGACTTCTAGATTGAAAGACCCACACACATACAATTCACACCCGAACAACCAAACGAATGTACAAGTGAATAAGGTTAAATATTCCTAGAATTTTACCATGATCATTAATATATATGGTATAGGGTATAAAATTACTACTTCGAGGAGTTACATATATACCCTTCATTATAAAGATGAACAGCATGTGATTTAAATGTGGCAAACATAGTAAAAATTGTATTTTAATCTATAATTTGATATTTTTATCTACATAAGGAAAATAAATAGTTAAATATCTAATGGCATGCAAATTACCTTTTTCAGAACGACGACAACATTTGATGCAGAAATTAAATAAACACACACTTTTCAATAAAAACTAATGCTTTTCTACACTTAAACACACATTTCCAAATAAATAACAGGCCATTGCAATATATCCAAATTGCTTTTTCTATATACATATTTTCAATATTTACACCAGAGAACCGAAATTTGTTTTTATATTTTCTCATTTTTTCATATAACATAATGAAAACACAAACAAAAATTTCTCACATGACAGACCATTGCAATATATTAAAATTGCTTTTTCTATATATTTTTAACATTTTCAACATTTATACACGATAACCGGATATTTTTTTATATTTTCTCATTTTCATATAGCCGTAGGGGAAACACAAACAACAAAATTTAAAAAAAAAATGAAAAAAACATGCATTGCAATATACTAAAATTGCTTTTTCTATATTTGCACAAGGGAACCGGACATTTTTTTATATTTTCTCATTAACTCTCATTTTTTCATTTACACAGAAGGGGAAAGCACAAACAACACTTTTTCTCACAAAAGAATCTGACAACATTTCGTTATCTCTTTTTTTCTAATTAACAAGGAGGTGAATGCAAAAACAAAAAAGAGCTTAACTCTCATTTCAACTTTCCCGCGCAAAATCTTAAAGCTTTATTGCACACAAAGAAACTAAAAGGGGATTTTCTTTCGTTAACACTAACACATTCACACAAACACTCACTCGCGCCTCTTGATTGTAAAAAATGCATTTTTGGACAGAAAAAACACAATTCGAATTGGAAAAACACTTCACAAATGATAAACATACTTTTATTTATATGATCTACTAAATTTTATTTGATTTTTATAGGATTTCCGACAAGAACGACACAAAACAATCAAGAGCGATTTCAAGTGCGACCGTATGCTAGGACTGCGACGATAGAACTGATTTAACGAAGTTGAAATTTTGTTAAGGAAGCATAGAGATGAGGTTCTTCGTCAAATAAGAATATTGTGTGAAAAGGATGACTATAGAGTAAGTCTTTCTACTGAATTACTCTATAGTCATCCAGGAATATAAAATCGGATGGACTTTTCTTAATAGAGTTTCCGCTACTAATTTGGAATAGATTAATTAGATAACTGGGGTTAAAGACAAATTGTCCTATTGTAGTGAAATAAAAAGGGAATTATGGATAGAGATGGGCAGTGGGTAAATACCCAAAGGGTAAATACCTGGTAAATTGGGTAAATACCCGGTAAATGGGGTAAATACCCATTTGTGGGTATTTATTTGGGTATTTACTATATTGAATAGGTAATACAACATCTTACACCCTATTTCCGGGTTTCTGTTATCAAATAGATTTAGAATGGATAGTTTTACGATACTTTAAAGACGTGGGTAAATACCCGAGTTTTTACCCACAAATTGGGTATAAACTCATTAACTGCCGAACCACTTCACATAGTCGGCCAAAATTTTTCATAAATATTTTTAATGTCAAAACAAATATAGAAATCCAAAATTGGGTCCCTGGGTCCAAGTTTTTATATAACCTCCATATAACCGTATCTCTCGATTTATGGTATTTTTTGTCTATTAGACACTTTTTACAACCAAATTGGCTGTAATTTGGCACAGAGTGTTCTTTTTGGGTACCAAATGTCCATGCAAAAATGTATGTATGTAGGTCTAGGTTTACTGGTAGCCACCATACAAAGGTACCCCTATTTTGAGTATTTACCCAAAAATTGGGTATAAACTCATTAACTGCATGTTTTTAATGTCAAAGCAAACATAGAAATCCAAAATGGGGTCCGTGGGTCCAAGTTTTTATATAGCCCCCATATAACCGTATTTCACGATTTATGGTATTTTTTGTCTATTAGACACATCTTACAACCAAATTGGCTGTAATTTGGCACAGAGTGTTCTTTTTGGGAACCAAATGTACATGCTAAAATGTATGTATGTAGGTCCACGTTTACTGGTAGCCACCATACGAAGGTACCCCTATTTTGAGTGTTTACCCAAAAATGTATACCCAAAATTTGTTTTGACATTAAAAACATGTATGCAAAATTTTGGCCGCCTATGTGAAGTGGTTCGGCAGTTAATGAGTTTATACCCAAATTTTGGGTATGTATGGGGGCTACCAATAAATGTGGACCTACGTACATAATTTTTTGCATGTACATTTGGTTCCCAAAAAGAACACTCTGTGCCAAATTACATTTCATGTCCATGTGTCATGAGAGTTTTTTCTCTAATTGGTAAATTGAGAGTAATTAGAATTGCGCCATTTCTAATTATTTCTGCACGAATTCAGCATCGGAATGGGAAACATTTGCAGAGTTACTGTCCTGTGTGGACTGTTGGGAAGATGTGTTGTAGTGTGTGTGTGGTGCGGAATGCGTATTCTGTGAGAGTATTCTGGTGTTTGTTGTGCCTTTGGGTTTACTAGATCCGGATCATGGATCAAAACTAGCAGGATTACCATTCCCTAACTTTGTAGGCTAGTGGAATTATCGTTGGGTGGCAGACGGTGTACAATTTGGCATTGGATTGCATCTGTTTTTCATCCTCATTAAGCGTTTATTCCATTGTGGAGAGCCTGCAGCTATTAGTTGGTAGTAGTTCCGGCTACGAAAACATGCAGAGGCTAGTCTGTGGGGCTACTTTCGGCTACACACGTTCATTCGTTGTGTGTGTGTTTATCATTTTTATGATATTTTGCTTGTTGTTGTTTTTAACAGTGCTCGCGAGCATTTGCGAACATTTGTTTTGAGTTTTTCAAAAGAATGTTCTTCAGCAACAAATGCAAATGAAAACATTCGTATTCTCGCCGTGAGCATTCGTGAGAAAGAGCGTATTTTAATCATTCTCCGCACCCTGCCCTTTCAGCGATTGTTCCATTGTAGAGAGTCTGCAAATATTAGTTCTAGTGGTAGTAGCTTTGGCTATGAAGCTAGGCAGAAGCTGTAGTCTGTGCGGTTCTAGCCTGGCAGGTGGTATTGGCCTTTCGGGGAGCATCGCGGGAAGAGCTTCGGCTCGGTGCACGTGTCCAAATACGTGTGATCGATTGGTACCTGCTTACTGGTATTTATAGCATCGCGGTATTATGCTCACCCAAGTACTCTAAGCGAACTGTTATATAGGGAGTATTCAGCAAAACGATAGTACTTAAGAAAAGTACAAATAATAAGACAACCAACGATGGAATAAAGGAGTGATGTTCTCTCTTACCCTAACGTTCACTATTGTACTGGATGAAAAAATGAATGAAGTCTGCTCTCAGAGAAGACATATGGAAGACTTAGATGATGTGGATAATATCTGCCTTCTTTCTCACAAAATATTCAACGGGTCTAGAAGACCTGGAGAGGCTGGCTCACAATGTTGAACTTAAAACCAACATCAAAAAAGGTAATGTATGTGTGTGACCTTTAGATGTCAACGTCCGCCGCTAGAAAATATAGCTTTAAAAGTCAAACTTTAAGTCGCAGTCGAGGATATGAATTTCAACCAGACTGAAAACGGGGATAATTACCAAGCTATGACCATGGTGCTGAATGTGCCCATCAAATGCCGAAGCTACCCCGGATAGGGGCATATTCGGCGAATTTGACTTTTTTACATTACTGTAAAAATGTTTAACTAATAATAATTTATTATATATTTTGGTACTAGTTTTTATAATTAAGTATCAGAGGACAATAATCAGCCATAAAGTTTTTATATATGTTAAATAATTACTGTGATATAGAGTTCTAAACAAAAAGTGCCGAATGTGCCCCAGTCTCCCCTACTAAATATTTGAAAAATACAACTTCTTTATTGTTCCTTTATTGTTTCCCATATATTCCTTATTATAAGCGGAAACTCTGTTATGAAAATTCCGTCCGATTTCATATTCGATTTTTCTACTGAATTACTGCATAGTCATCCCTTTCGCACAATATTCTTATTTGACGAAGAACCTCCTCTCTATGCTTCCTTAACAAAATTGCAACTTCGTCAAATCAGTTCTATCGTCGCAGTCTTAACAAACGGTCGCGCTTGAAATCGCTCTTGATTGTTTTGTGTCGTTCTTGTCGGAAATCCTCAAAAAGTGAATTAAAAGTTACTAAATCGTATAAATAAATGTATGTTTATCATTTGAGAAGTGTTTTTCCAATTCGAATTGTGTTTTTCTGTCCAAAAAATCATTTATTTCACAATCAAGAGCTGCGAGTGAGACAGTGTGTGAATGTGTTAGTGTTAACGAAAGAAAATTCCCTTTTGTTTCTTTGTGTGCAATAAAGCTTTACGATTTTGCGCGGGAATGTTGAAATGAGCGATAAGCTCTTTTTTGTTTTTGTGTTCACCTCCTTGTTAATTAGAAAAAAAAGAGACAACAAAATGTTGTTGTGGTTCTTTTGTGAGAAAAAGTGTTGTTTGCAGGGCTGCCATATTTGCCGATTTATCGGCATTTTGACGATTTTTCACTCTAAAAATGGAAAATGCCGATTTTCCGATTTTTGCCTCAGAATTGCCGATATTTCAACAATCGACACAAATAGTCTAACTTTTTAATTTAATACGGCGTTACCATACAATCATATAAAATTGGCAGCTTTAAATCATTATAACTATCGGCGACTCGCCGCAGCCGTTTTCAATGGCTTAGATATCTGCATTTTTTGTCAGCATTGTACTCTGTCTAGTTTACATTTTACATCGAATAAGGCAAATCTTTAGACTCCGAGTTTAGGGAGTTAAACTTTCTGAATTTTGAAGAAATTTTTGAAAATGCAGATATTATTTAAAAAGTTTTTGGAAAAAAATTTCCGAAATTAAACGTGGGGACTCCAATTTAGCTTTTCCAGTTTTGTCTAAATTTGTACAAAGAATTATGGTTCTTCCACACTCCACAGCAAATGTGGAACGAATTTTTAGTCAGGTAAACCTTAACAAAACTAAAATTAGAAGCTCGGAATTCAAATTGTTTTAATATCAAAATTGATAATGATTTACTAAAAATGTGTAATAAAAATATGTACTAGTTTGTAAGCTATTTTTATGACCTTAATACCACACTGTGTTATACGTAAATCTGAAAGATCTCACTAGTGTACATAATAATTACTATATTTTAGAAAAATCTACATTTTTTGTAGAAAAATGAAACTTTTATGTTATTTTTTTTATACAGAATTGAATTTGTTACCTTTTTTTAATGTAATAAACAATATTGATTTGTTATAAACCAAAAAAAATATGAATTTATTTATAAATTATATGCTGCCGATTTTTTGCCGTTTTTTAAAAATACAAATGCCGATTATGCCGATTTTTTTCCGAAAAATTGACGATTTTTCATGAAATTTAACTGGCAGCACTGGTTGTTTGTGTTTTTCCCTTTTGTATAAATGAAAAAATGAGAGTTAATGAGAAAATATACAAAAATGTCCGGTTCCTTGGTGCAAATATAGAAGAAAGTAATTTTAGTATATTAAAATGGCCTGTTATGTGAGAAATTTTGTTGTTGGTGTCTCTGTCTATATGAAAAAATTATAGTTAATGAGAATATAAAAAATGTCCGGTTCACGTGTGTAAATATTGAAAATGTTAAAAATATATAGAAAAAAAGAAATTTTAATATATTGCAATGGCCTGTTTATTCGAAAATGTGCGTTTAAGTGTAAATGTGCGTTTAATTAAAATTTTTGTGTTTATTAAATTCTCCAATTTCTTATCGTATCAAATGTTTTCATCGTTCGGAAAGAGGTAATTTGCATGTCATTAGAGATTTAACTATTTATTTTCCTTATTTAGATACATTTAACAGAAATTTGTTCATTCCATTTAAAAAATTATATACATACAGTGAGTATAATAAGTATTTTGCCTCAATACAAATTTGACAAAATTCGAATATATACGCCTAAAGCCAGCATACTAAAGATGTAAAATGAATTATTTATGATGGGATATGTTTGTGGACATATTTAGATCTTATTTCTGCAAGAATCACTGCGAAAGACCTATTTGTCTCGAAGATATCGGCCAAAATCTATACCAACCCAAAAATGATGATCACAAAAAAGTATTTTGCTTTTTATTATCATTTTTGAAAAAATCATTATATAACACACGCTTTGTCTTTTTATAGTTACCACTGCGGGTAACCACATACTAAAAGCGATTTGGCGACGATTCCAATAAACCACAGCATTTTTTCGCGAATATTTTCTCACATTTACGTTCATTACATTCTCCAGCAATTTTTCATTTAATATATGGTAATTTCTCGTCCTAATCTCGTCCTAAATGAGAGTATTAGATATGGTCGTCGCGGCTTAAAAACATCCCGAATAAGTTTAGAATAATAAAAAGAAGGTTTTGAAAAATAAGCCGCGAGGACAGGACCTTAAAAACTATTAAAACCAAAATCCGACAAACAAATTGTCTAAAAAAAATATCGCGAAACCCCATTTTTCTGACTTTGATTACTTTATGGTTCATTAATATTGATCTAGGAACCATATATGCGATGAATTTGACAAAGCGTGTGTTATATAATGATTTTTTCAAAAATGATAATAAAAAGCAAAATACTTTTTTGTGATCATCATTTTTGGGTTGGTATAGATTTTGGCCGATATCTTCGAGACAAATAGGTCTTTCGCAGTGATTCTTGCAGAAATAAGATCTAAATATGTCCACAAACATATCCCATCATAAATAATTCATTTTACATCTTTAGTATGCTGGCTTTAGGAGTATATATTCGAATTTTGTCAAATTTATATTGAGGCAAAATACTTATTACACTCACTGTATATCAAATTATAGATTACAATAAAATTTGAACTATGTTTGACACATTTAAATCACATACTGTTCATCCATATAGTGGAGGGTATGCAACTCCTCGTAATAGTAATTTTCTACCCTATATCATATGTTGCGCAGAAAGATTTATTATTTGTTTTCCCCGAAGAAAACACTTTTTGTTTTAATTTAAAAAAAAAAAAATTACAATTTTATTTGTTGCTCCGTATGCCGGTTAAAAGTCAACTCCCTAAACATAATTACATTCCCTTCTTGTAGGGCCACATACAAAACAAGTGGAACAAAACGAAATTGAAACATAAAACAAATTGACGATCAAAACAAAACAAACGACAGTTATTAATAAGTATGTTACATACATACATATAAAACTGTCAACAATGCAGTCAAACAATATTTGAATATTGTTGTTGTTGCTTTCCTAACAAGACGAACGACAAAAAGGGCGACAAAAAGAATGCAAAAACGTTAGGGTGGGCCGATTATTAAAATTAACAAAAAACATTAAGGTAGGCCGAACAAAATATGAAATTATAATAAATTAATTAAAATTTAAAATAAAACATAAAAATATATAAAATGATCTCCTCCAACATCCTCCCCCCGTTGAAATGCCAAATTTTCAAACATCTTCTGGGCTTGGTAAAGGGGCTATTTTATGGATTGGGCGACACGATGTTCCATGTTTTGTTTCAACTCGACCACTCGGATCTTTCCATCACGGCCTGGTATTGTTTTTGTAATTCTCGCCAAGAGCCACTGCTGAGGGGGTGTGTTGTCCTCGTGTATGATGACCAATTGTCCTTCATTGACATTCTTCTCATCGGTGAACCACTTTGACCGTTGCTGGAGAGACAGAAGGTAATCCCTGGACCACATTTGCCAAAATTGTTGTTTGAGGTACGAAATACGTTGCCATTTATTAAGTAACGATGGTTTGGTAACATCAAAATGTTGCTCAGGTATTGCCACCAGAGATGAACCAATAAGGAGATGACCTGGTGTCAACGCCTCGCCGTCGTTGGGATCGTCTGACATGGGAACAATTGGACGAGAGTTCAATATAGCTTCGATTTCGACTACCAGTGTCTGTAATTCTTCAAATGTAAGGTACGACTCCGTTATGTTCTTGTTGAGCAACGTTTTTGTGGATTTTACCGCTGCCTCCCACAATCCACCGAAGTGTGGGGCGCGTGGAAGTATGAAATTGAATTCAAGACCCATTTGACAGCAAATCGATTTCAATTTTTGGGCAACTTCATCATTAAAAAATGATTCTTTGAGCTCTTTTAGTTTGTTACAGGCTCCTACGAAATTAGTTGCGTTGTCGCAAAAAAGCTTCTGGGGAATTCCACGTCTTCCCACGAATCGTTTGAGACACAATATAAAGTTGTTTGCTGACAAATCCGATACGAGTTCTAAATGGGTAGCTTTGGAACTGAAGCAAACGAAAACAGCGATGTATGTTTTGTAGGGTGACTTCCCTCGAATTCTATATGACGTCATGAAAGGGCCACAAAAATCAACTCCAGTTACCAAGAATGGACGTTGAGCTCGAAGACGATCAACTGGCAAATTTCCCATTATTTGCCCCAACAATTTTGGCTTGTAGTGAAAACAATGCACGCAATTTCGAACAATCTTTCGAACTACTTCTCTGGCATTGATTATCCAGATTTTCTGACGTAAAATGCCCAACAACACCTTTGGACCGGCGTGCAAATGACTTCGATGCAAATGCTCTACAAACAGCTTGACGAATCGATGGTCTTTGGGCAACAGGGCAGGAAATCTTGCATCATATGGAATCGGAGCATTTGTTAAACGTCCGCCAACTCGAAGAATATTAATCTCCTCATTTCCCACTTTCATTTTGTGCAAAAATGGGGTTAATTTTTGCAGAGATCGATGAGCGACGTTACCATTTGCAATTGCTTGTATGTCCGATGAGTAACATGACCGCTGGACCAGTGAGATGACCTTCCAAAAGGTGTCTTCAAGTTCCTTAGGAGCTATGTGGACAACATCTTTGACTTTCAAAAAACGACTTATGGGATACCTGTTGAAAATACGAAAAACATAAGCAATTATTCGAATAAATTTATAATATGAAGATTGCTTATCCAGAATGTCATTAATGACATTGTTTTCACAGGCTGTGTTTTTAAAGACGGCGGCCTTTCTGCGTTCTGGGACTTCAATTGTCATCACGTCTTCATTACCTGGCCACTTTGAGACATCTTCTTCTAGAAACGATGGGCCACGAAACCAGATGGTATTCGACAATTCTTGAGCACAACAACCACGAGATACGATATCAGCTGGGTTACTTTTCGTTGGGACATGTCTCCAAATGATGTTTCGAGTTTCTTCTTGGAGTTCAGAGACACGATTTGCCACGAAACAATTCAAAGTTGACGAATGCATTTTGAGCCATTGGAGTACTATTTTCGAATCAGTCCAAAAGTACAACGATGAGACGAAATTTTCAATTTTAGACTTGATTTTGAGCCACGTTTTACTGAGTAACACTGCAGCACACAATTCGAGACGAGGTAGAGATTGGGCTTTGATAGGAGCTACTTTTGATTTTGCAATCAGTAATGTGGTTTTGTACATACCATTTTCTGAGACACGATAACAAATACAACAACCATATGCACGTTGAGAAGCATCTGCGAAACCATGTATTTCGCCATGTCGATTGGACAACGTAAGTACATATCTTGGGACTTCTACTTGATAGATGTACGATAAATCTTCTTTGATTTGGAGCCACAAAGCCTTGAGATGATCGTTTAGAGGATCATTCCATCCAATATTTTGAACCCATAATTCTTGAAGAAGAATTTTGCAACGAATAACGATTGGGCTCAAGTACGTCATCGACGTAAAGATCTTGT
>NW_026875460.1:0-17512 GCF_032173495.1 Musca vetustissima
TATTTTTTCAAAGGGTCTAACCAAGGCGTGGATTTTTTAAAGAATATTTTTTCAAAGGGTCTAACCAAGGCGTGTATTTTTTAAAGAATATTTTTTCAAAGGGTCTAACCAAGGCGTGGATTTCTTAGAGAATATTTTTTCAAAGGGTCTAACCAAGGCGTGGATTTTTTTAAGAATATTTTTTTCAAAGGGTCTAACCAAGGCGTGGATTTTTTTAAGAATATTTTTTCAAAGGGTCTAACCAAGGCGTGGATTTCTTAGAGAATATTTTTTCAAAGGGTCTAACCAAGGCGTGGATTTTTTAAAGCATATTTTTTCAAGGGTTAGACCCTACCCTACCCACAAACTGCAGCGAAAGCAACACTTGGGTACCAAAGACCACCATCAAGAAATTCGTGGTACGATCAGGTGTGTCGTAATGCTATTGATATGAAAAACGCAGCGTATAGGGCAACCCTGCGGACAGTAGCAACACGTAATGCGATGGAGAACAATCGGGAGAAAAGGAGAGAGGACAGCGAATTTTCCGGAAAAAGAAAAAAAACGTGAGCAAATCGAGATGTACAGGAGTCATAATGAAGTCCGGAAATTTTACCAATGTGTAAAACACCAAACCTAAGGTTTGGTTACATGCACATCCTCCTCTAGAGATGAAGAAGGAAACCTGATGACAGATACAGACAGCGTGCTGAGGATCTGGAAGGAGCATTTTGAAAAGCTTCTGGAATCAAATAGTGGCGGTGAAGAAAATACCACAGAACCAATAAGAGATGATGGTATAGAATGTATACCACCTAGCCAAGATGAGGTCATAAAAGCAATTAATCGGCTCAAGAACAATAAAGCAACAGGAGCCGACGGGTTACCAGCCGAACTATTTAAGACTGTTGGTCAGATGCTTGTCAGGAGCATGCTCCAGCTGATTAGTACAAATTGGCTAGAGGAACGCATACCCAATTAGAACCTCAGCATCCTGTTTCCTCTGCACAAAAAGGAGACAATACGATATGTGCCCATCGCATATAAAGTGTTGTCCAGAGTGCTGTGTGAACGATTGAAGCCAATGGTGAATGATATTATTAGACCGTACCAATGCGGCATCAGATCTGGCAAATCCATCATTGACCAGATTTTCACTCTGCGCCAAATCTTGGAAAAGACCCACGAAAAACACATCGACACATAGCAGCTATTCATCTACTATAAAGACGATTCGGCAGACCTATCCACGTTCGGCATTCCTGCAAAATTTATACGGCTATGCAGGATAACTTTAAGTGGCACAAGGTCAGCAGTTAGAGTCGGAAAGGGCCTATCTTAGCCCTTCAATACCAAACGAGGATTCAGACAAGGTGACCGTTTGTCGAGTGACCAGCCATTAACATCCTGCTGGATAAGGTCATACGAGAGGCAAAAGTGAACAGAAATGACACTCTGTACACCAAACAAAACATGTTACTCGCCCACGCCGATGACATCGACATACTGGGTCGAACACTGAGAGCGATAACAGCCACCTTTGAACAAATCGAGAAGGAGTCTGCCAAAGTGGCAGTAAACGTCGAGAAGACCAATATGATGGTATCAACGCGCAAGACGTCCAGTAAACTTGGACCAACTGTGGAACTTGAGAGCTTCGAGGTAGTCAAAGATTTTATATACCTTGGTACCGCCATAAACAAAACGAATGACATCAGTTTTGAAATTCGGAGAAGGATAGTGATGGCCAACAGATGCTACTATGGTCTGAACAAACAACACAAAAGCAAGGCCGCCTCCCGTCAGACCAAACTCACACTCTACAAAACGCCGATACTGCCCGTGCTGTAGTATCTGAAGCATGGCTACTTGCGCAAGCAGATGAGGCAGCTCTTGGAGTGTTAGAGAGAAAAATTCTCCGAAAGTTCTAAGGGCCGATCTGCGTTGACGGTGAATATCGCCGTCGACTGAACCATGAGTTGTACCAGCTATTCTCCGACATCGACATTGTTAGACGTATTGAGTTGCAGCGACCACGTTGGCTAGGTCATGTTGTGCGAATAAGATGGAAAGACCAAGTGGAAGACAGTATTGCCGAATATGGTCTTTCAAATTGGAAAAAACTACGCAAAAGACCAACGTGCCTGGAAATCTTTTTTAAGCTCGGCTTATGGAACGAAAGTTCTGTCACAAGCCAGCTAATTAAGTGAGTAAACAAGGCGTGGATTTTTAAAGAATAGTTTTTCAAGGGTCTTTATTTTTATCTGCTATTAAAATAAATGAAATCACTTTCTCCTAACAAATTGTCATAACAATGGCATGGTGACAACAATTGGCGCTGTTTCACTTCACATCACCCTACCACCTTCTAACATTAATAATAGAATTGTTCGTATTTCAATAAAAATATCTATTTTCACCTGTAACCTGATGATAACTTGGGAATGTGGTGGTTGAGGAGAGGATTGCAACATATGTTACACAACATGGCAAAAAGGATATGTTGGCATATTCACGTACAGATGGTGACCGGAAACCAGTTTGGTAGTAAAGGAAGTACACGCGGAAGGAAGGGTATGAACAAATCTATGTTTCTTATGTATGACAGGAAAGTAATAGCAATAGACGGGCAAACATACATACACACTGACATACGATATTTATTTAAATCATACACAATAGACGGAATGTATGAGGTGTGTGTGTGTGTTTGGCTTACAAATGTATATTAGATTGGAGAAACAAATCTTTAGATTCTTATGTAGCAGAGGGTATTTGGTAAATTGTGTCATTGTGTGTTAGTAGAATATGTGATATTATGAGACATTTTAATGTGAGGTTAGAATTTGATTTTCTTTTCAATAAGAAAATAATTCAATTCTGTTGAAGGAAATATCGAGGCGAGGGTAAAAACTTCTTAGGCAAAATTTCAATACCCTTAATGACCAGAACCAGAATAAAATTTCATGTAAATTTTACCATGTCTGTCAGTCAGAGTTACTAGCAAAAAATCCATTCCGCCATAACTCAAAAACTTGACTTATGGCGTATTTCTCCTTTTGAAATCTGAATATAAATCTCAAAAGGCTTTCACGCCTAAAAAGATTTTTTTACCCCAGACTCCCAGGTTTAATATTTACCAGTCCTAATAATAGTATTTCGCATGACGACAATAAGCAATCAAAATTGATTTTAAAACCCGCTAATGGAAAATCCCCTTAAACATAAACTACCGGTCGCCATTTACTAACCCTATTCTATTCAAATTATTATACTAAGAAATAAATGGATTTCATTCAGCTCACATCTCTCCACAAGCATCTTTTGTTTTATATGCTATTAATTTGAAATGATATCAACATATAAATCACGTTACGAATTTAATTGCATAATAAAATTACACAAGACAACATTTTCACGTAACATTTTTAATTGCAACCATTAATCTTTGCTAATATCTATTTGTGTTGCTATACATTCCGAACTCATTCCCACGCTCCATCATCCTCCCTGCGCAAAAAAAGGAAAAGAAAAATCAATGCATCAAATAACATCTCATAATGATTTTTCTCCATTCCATTCAAATGAAGAATTATGGGCAAAAACAAAATAACAACAACAGCAACAGAAAAAAAACGTTCCGTAATTAGAATATTCAAGAGCCATCAATAATTGCCAATCATTACTCTGTTGAGTGGGAAAAATTATTAAAACGCTTGTAAAATGGCGCATTTATGCTGCAGGCAGACATACATAAATGAAGGGCTGACAGACAAACAACAAATCAATGATGGGTGTTCAATGAGTACCATTTCAAAATGGTAATTAATGAGAGGATATAAAAAAATAATTATTTTTAAAGGGGCTATACAAAATAATTTATACATCATAGTACGTCTTCTTGCTTTGCATGAAAAAATCGGTTTATTACTCTAAAAAATTAAACAAGTGGAAAAGCATTAAGTTCGGCCGGGCCGAACTTTGGATACCCTCCACCATAGATATACTGATAGGTACTTGAAATAAAAATGTAGGGCAAATACCAAAAAGTGGACTCATACCGACTTTTCTACAAACCGATTATGTAAACCATGATACAAATTTCAGAAATTTTTAATGAATAATTATACCCTCAGACTTATGGTTAATGCTGGTGTATACACTTTGACATGGTGAAAATGATCCTCAGCGAAATATTGGTTCTAGACCACATGTTTCTTTGGCCCAAAACGGTTTCAGAAATTTTTGATTTCATCCAAACTTTTCCCATCTTATTATTTCTTCCAAACTTAGTTTAAGTTCAAAGATGGGGAATATCGGTCCACTCCATTTGTACCTCCCATAGAGGGGCTAGGCCATTATCGAACTCTACGTTCTAGTTTTTTATCTCGATATCCTCCGCAGTTGAAATGATTGCAACAGAGTCTTAGAACCAAACCCAAAACGCGGAACCAATTAGATAACTATTTTAATATAAAAAAGTGGGTTATATGGGGACTACCCGAAATAGGCGGCGAATATTAATAATTTTTGGTGGGGAGATTTGTTACCATATACGAATACAAAATACCGAATTGCAACGCATTCGGTAGGGTAGATAAACGCACTCAAGAACCCAAAAATACCGAAAAATGGGGGTACTATCAAAAAAAATATATAGGGACTATTAAAAAAAGGACCTATATTCATAATTTTTTGTGGAGAGATTTGGTACCTATTAAGAACTCAGAATACAAAATTACAGCCAATTCGGTGAAAAAATACGATCAAAACCCCCAAAATACTGAAAATTAGGAGGTACCGTTATACCTATATTTATAATTTTTAGTGGAGACATTTCGTACCCCATAGGAACCCAATGTACCAAATTTCAGCGGATTCGGATGAAAAACGCGCTCAAAATACCGCAAAATGGGGGGGGAGTACCGTTATATATATCTTCGAACTTGACCTGCCTGCAGACAAAAGACAAACCTATGCAACATTTCAGCACCCTATCTCAATTACTTCAGAAGATAGCGTGATTACAACAGACGGACGGACACGGATAGATAGTCTTAGAATTTTACCCTGATAAAGAATTACTTTATAGGGTCGGAAATTAATATTTCGATTTTTTAAACCATCGATTGTGGGTCCCAATGTGTTAAGTGGATTAATAAATTTCTCAAAAAATATGTTTCAAAGTACGTTTCCTCTCATTAGGATAAAATAAATTAAATAAACACCAGTGAGAGGAGCAGTATTGTCCGACGGGGTCGATCATATGATACCTTACACAACTACCACTGAACTCTATCTTCCTGTCGATCTATATTACTTGCTATATTTTGCGATATTTATACCCTCCTGGCCTATTAGAGGTGAACAACTCTTCTTTCATACCCTGGCATCTTTTGGGAATAATGTTTTGCCGGAGTATACATTTACACCAATACTAATAATATAAAATTCTAAATAAAATCCTTATTTAACTCGACTTTAACAAAAGTTCGGGCTGCTACTAATTATTTGTTGGCATGACTTGTTAGCATCTTGTGAAAGTCGCTCAAAAGGTATTGTACTGCACTTTGCGTATCCCATGCCATGAACTAATATTTTTCTGTATGAACCTTCCACAAAGGTAATTCATGTGCGACCTCTAAATTAAGATTATAAGATTATGTCTCAAATGATCTGATAAATAAGTATAATCTTCAAACTGACTGAAAATTTATTTAAAGGCTATACTTTAAAACCAATTCTCCCATATCTCCGCTTCGAATAACGTTTTTACCACTTAATTGCATATTTTATGTAAAATATTGTATTATTACTATGTTCTGAATCCATTTTCTCCTTCCTATTTGACCCTCAATAACTTATTTAATTGTATACATAACATATTTGACCATTCGCTTCTAACCATTTCGTGAATATGCCATATTTTTTCATACGGTGGTCACCAAAAAAGTTAAATAACTCTTAGGACCGCAGGAGTCCGCAGCTAATTTTTTTATTCCTTAAATAACACACTTTTCACCACTAAAATAAAAAAAATTAGAGCTAACCTTTTTTAAACTTTTTTTTCTGCTCCACTAATTTCAAAATTTGTTTTACAAATTTGATGAACTAAGTACTACAAGTGTGGACGACTGTATACACCATATGATATCTATATACATACAAACTAAAGCGAATCCTAGTTTATACATCCACAGCAACCAAAATAAACACATTTATAATAACCGTTAATTTGAATATTCAAATATTTGAGCATCAGAAAAACACACCCATTTTTCGAAAATATGGTAAAAAATCAGTTTATAAATAATTATCAGATTTGAACCTTTGTAGAGACAAAACTACTCGACATATCGATGTAATATTTCATATTTATTCTAATTGGAGTATTTTCTATCAATCCTCATCAAAAAATTTGTCCTCCGTGGTACTTGGTTTTGACCATTTTTGGCCGCGGTCGTGACACTGTGCGTCGCCTTTTCGAAAGAACATTGACACGAAATTAAACCAACTTAAATATGTGATATTTATTTATAAGTAAAGCGACTAGCATCAATCCCTACATATGTCATTCTGTAAACTATGCTAAATTTTGTAAATAGATTTAAAGCAAACTTTACAAACACTATTTGGTATGCTTCACTGTTTAAAATGTAATATTAGTCAGGCACTCATTGATTATTTGGTGTACAATAAACATGAATAGGTCGAAATTATGTATGGAAACTAAGCTATATCTAAATCGGAACCGAATTCAAGAATACTTGCAGAGATTAATTTATATTAATTTCAGTGCGTTGTGTCAATCGGCCTAGGTAAGGGTCTTTAGGGCAGCATTTACTTCAAATCGGCCGAAAGTATATATAGGAGCAATATGTAAATCTGAACCGATTTCAAGAAAACTTGACACATGGAAGGTTATAGTATCTTCAGTACATTGTACAAAATTGTGTGCCAATTGTGGCTTTGGTACACCACCAAATCCGACGAAAATATATATGGGAGCTTTATCTTAATCTGAACCAATTTTTACGAATATTGTCACACATCATTCTCGACATAATTCAGTGCGCTATACCCAAATTCGTGCAAATTGAATTATATATATGGACTTTGGTGTCCCATTTATGTTAAATCGGATGCAAATATATATGGGAGCTATATTTAAGTCTAACCCGATTTTTGAAATTTCACACACATCCTTCTAGACTTAATTCAGTACGCTATGCCAAATTTCGTGCAAATCGAAGGATATATAGGGAGTTTGCTTCACTTTTTATTCAAAATCGGATGAAAATATATATGGGAGCTATATATAAATCTGAACCGATTTTCACGAAATTTAACACACATCGTTCTAGACTTAATTCAGAACGCTATACCAAATTTCTTGCAAATCGAAGGATATAAAGGGACTTTGGTGAACCATTTACACAAAATCTGATACGATTTTTACCAATTTCACATTTTCACGTAACATTTTTAATTGCAACCATTAATCTTTGTTAATATCTATATCTGAAGCTATAAATTTTCAACTCACTCCCACCCTCCAAAAATATATATGGGAGCTATATCTAAATCTGAACCGATTTTCACGAAATTTAACACACATCGTTCTAGACTTAATTCAGAACGCTATGCCAAATTTCGTGCAAATCGAAGGAAATATAGGGACTTTGGTGCACCATTTACATAAAATCGGACGAATCAGATTAAGATATAGCTCCTATATAGCTATATCTATATCTGAACCGATTTTTTCCAATTTCAATAGGGTTCGTCCTTGGGCCAAATAAATGAGATTTACCAAAATTCATCTAATTCGAATCAAAAAAAATTCGGACGTACATGCATAAATCGACTCAGAAAGTAATTCTATGCATATTCTCAAAAGGAAATATGTGACTATCTCGTTTCCTTTTGCATGTTACAAACATATGCTCAAAGACAATACCCTGTACCACAGTGTGGTGAAATGCACGCTTATATGTCCAAATATCTGTCTAATATAGGTCAAAAATTAAAAAAAAATACGCTAAATAGGTCAAAATATCCCTTATCTTTTTTGTTTTATAATCCACGCTCATTAATATTAGTTAAAAATGTTTTCAAGTCTCGCCAAAAATATCTGAAAGAAAATATTCATGCTTATAGTTTGAAAAGTCTTTCAAAGATCATTTTCGGAAAGTTGCAAAGGTTCTATTGTTTTTAGTTCCTTTTTTAGTTCCAAAAGTCTCCCCAAAAAGTATTTTAACAACCGCCAAATTTGTAGCTCCAAAAATCTCTAAAAAATATTTTTAAAGACTCGAGTTTATCACTGAAATGACAGAGATTACTGATATGGGCATTTTCATGGAATTCGTTAGTCGTTTCTCAGGGAGGGATTTTTTCACCGCTCCTGTGGGTAACCACCATAAACGGACTCTTAAGGAACTTAACCGACGAAGGATTTGAACCAGTCTGTTATGCAGATGACGTTATAATACTTCTTAGGGGAAAGAATCCAAACTTAGTATGCAGGAAAGCCGAAACGGTGCTAAAAATCGCATACGATTGGGCAAAACCGAGGGGCTTAATCGTAAATCCGGACAAAACGGAGATATGTCTGTTCACTAGAAAGACAAAAATAGGTCAGTTTGAAGAGCCCATCTTCCAAAACGATAGCCATATCAACCAATGTTAAGTATCTGGGAGTAATTCTAGACAAAAAACTTAAATGGAAAGACCACATACAGCAAAGGGCTGACAAGGCCCAAAGACATTCAATACCTTTTATTCAGACCGCATACCTGAAACGAGAGTAGTGACACGGTGCGAAACTATAATACCAGATAGAGAACAATGGAATAGCGGAACACTTGTTCAGATTCCGCCTGGTAACTGTTGCTTCACAGATGGCTCTCGATTAGGAGGAAAAACTGGACTTGGACTTTTAATCGAAGAAGAACCGGGTACCGAGATTTCTCTTCGTCTTACAGATCACAGCACGATCTTACAGGCGGAGGTTCAAGCTATAACAGAGTGTCTTAACTGGTTAATTTCAAACCAATTACAAAATACAATAAATATTATTACGGACTGCACGCAAGCTTTAAAGGCAATATCTTCCAAAACTGTTAAATCCAAAACTGTACTGGAATGTATAAGTACCATTAATGATTTCTCACAACAAGGACCTGTAGGAATTATATGGGTACCGGGTAACCAAGGAATCATAGGCAACGAGATAGTAAATCAACTAGCCAGGAGTGCTACTACACTACCCACAATAGATGTGAATACCGCCAAACACTTTAGCGAAACACGCCGAGAAATGAGGGAATGGGCGAATGAGACCCACAAAACCCTTTGGGATAATGAGGGGACAGGAAAATCACCAAAATCTTTTGGGGCGACCCTGTGACGACAAAACGCTAAACAAAAAAGAAGTAAGCCGACTGACGGGTATTCTGACGGGACACCTCAGCTTGAAGGCACATGTACTCAAGATTGGATGCGAAGGTAGTAGCATGTGCAGAGCGTGTGGGCAAGACAGTGAAACGCTGAAACATTTCCTGTGTCATTGCCAAGCATTTACAAGCCTTCGGAGACAATTCTTGGGAAATGACACTCTCCACGGACTAACCGATCCGAGATGATGTGAATGAAAAAGATTGAAGGAGTTCGCAAAAAATACGGGATTCCTAAATTCATAGGGGAATCAAACCCAAATTTTTTTAATATAAACTTTCACTAATTCTTGACTTGACTTTCTCCGCATTTCTAGAGCGCACAACAGGTCTCAAATGGCTTATGTGTATGTCCTTCCCAGGTTAGGCGTGAGGTGGTATCATCCACCCCTCTTTTCAACCTAACCTAGTCGTTTCTCACCTAAATTTCCAAAATTATATTTGACATATTTATACCCTACACAACTATGTTGTCAGGGTATTATAGCTTTGTGCAGCCCCAAGAGTTTGTAACACTGCGAAATATTGGTCCTAGACCCACCTTTACGTATACCGATCGTTATATCTCGACTAGCTGAGTCGATCTAGACATGTGTGTCCGTCCGTCCATTTGTGTCCGTCAGGCCACAGTTATGGACCAATCTTCACGAAATTTTGCACGTCGGATGGGTTCTGGCCAATGAAGACCCCTATTGTTTTTGGTAAAGATCGTTTAATATTTAGGGGATGAAATGGACCAAAAACTAAATCTATGTCTGATTTTCTGGCCACTCTAGAGGCCGCAATTATGGCCCAAACAGTGCGAATTTTTGCATTGAGAAGGCGATCGAGCGAAAAAATACGCATGCCTGTTTTGATAAAGATCGGTCAACATTTAGCGGGTCAATTTGATCCATATTTTTGTGTGAAAAATTACAAAATGTTTATTCTTTGACATATATATTTACTACTGAAGGACATAGACCCGATAAATTGATAGTATATCGAAGAGGAGTTGTTGACCTTTAAATTGATACCAATTATATTGTCCTATGTACTCGGATGTGGGAGCTGCTTACTTATTTAGATATTATTTAATAAACCATAATATAGGGCTGATGACTTTGAAATTTTCCTTGAGTATCCAGGTATGGTCAAGGACAATGCCAATAATTTTCGTTGATGATCAGAATAAAATTTTGGGATGAAGGGATCGAAAACTAATTTTTTGTGTGTTTTTCGAGTCAAAATATAGACCACAAGCCGAAAATCACAACACAACCCACGGTGAAGGGAATCTGGACAAGTAATAAGATGGGCTGTATTGAATATTGGTATATTCGGAAAATATTTCAATGTAAGGAAGATGTGCTGTTGATCTCTAATCGGTCAAGAGGGTGCAAATATCACGAAATATTGACCAGGCTCGGAATAAACATACGCAAAAGATAGAGTTCCGTGGTAGTTGTGGTCCTCCCCGTCCGACTATACTGCTCAGGTCACTGGTTTTAAAAACATATGAAAATATTACAAAAATTTATGAAAATCGTGTTAACTTCCCATTTGCGAATAAAAAACGCAAACATTCCTTCATCACATCCATTACAAAAGGTGTGATGAAATCATCTATTAGTTTGTTCCCTTTTCGTTTTGT
The DNA here is from genome assembly GCF_032173495.1 of Musca vetustissima. NCBI lineage: Eukaryota > Metazoa > Arthropoda > Insecta > Diptera > Muscidae > Musca > Musca vetustissima. Next base: position 11,068 of record NW_026875460.1, read on the forward strand.
CATTCCTAATGATTTGTGTGATTTGTTCCTTCCTTTGGTGAGTGATGTTAAGGGTTTGTGGTCGTTTCGTTTCTTCTCTCCTCATCTGACGACTGTCGTATTCGTTACCACTCCCGTCAAAATGAAACATTTATCATTATAAAACGTGCAGATGTCACTTGGCATTCACATTGCTAACATTGACAGAACACACATACATACCTCCACACACGTCAAATCATATCTGATCAAGCTTTTTTCGCTCTTCGTATTTTGAGAATTGATTTGAAAAAATATGGAATTATGGATTGTGTATGAATATCATGCCACCACCATATGTACAAGAAATAGAAATAATAATAAAGAAACATCTGTTGACTGTTCGTGAAATTGATTGACTGTGGTTATCGAGTTGCAAAAAAATGGTTCGAAAGAGGTTTTCAAGGTAGTCATATCACAGATAGTGAGATGGAGGCATCCTTGGGCATTTCTTTCATCAGCAGATATTCGATATTACATGAACACCTCCGCACCATTTGAAAAACGTGTCTGAAATCCCCAAAATACCGCCACATAGTGGCTTTAGCTAAACGTTGACCGATATTTATAATTTCTGATCGACAGATTTATCAGCCATTCTGAATCCAAAATGTCAACTTGTAGTATCTTTAGAAAAAAAACTGCCCGAAATCCTTAAAATGTAATCGTATTAAATGTTCCCATAAAATCACTGTTCTTTGGATCTGAAGAACCAACCGGATTCATGGCGAAAGCAACTAATGACATAGCTAATGTTTAGCTGGTTGAAGGACAACTCGAACATGACTGCATTTTGCTAAGACGAGAAAGATATGAATGTGTAAGAAGACCAGCAAGCAAGCGAATGAGCACTACAAGCTTAGTAGTTGTAGTACGTGCATGTGACGGGGACCATATGTGTGTGAACTGAGAGGTCACGGATGTGAGGCTGCACATTAGTATGCTCGAATGGTAGCATATTGAAATGCAATATAGGAATTAGTTATCATAGAATTGTAATGAAAACATTCACACACACAGCAACACACAAGTTAACATTTTATTCTTAGCTTGCAATGCATGAGTACATGTAAGATTTCTTTCCCCAAAGGCATGTATGTAGGGCAGTAGGGAATTGACCATAGTCAGACAAATTGCTGCGACGACGTTAAGCGACGTGTGAAAAATCATATTTTCAGGTTTATGTTTTTTGTGCGTATGATTTCGATATTCTCCCGGCTAGCCATATCTCCAGGCTAATTTATAATTGTTTTCTTGACGCAGGAGACCAATCCCAGTGGATGAGGGGGGTGATAACGACTGGGCCATAAAATATGCCAGACATTTGTGTGGCATATTGTTGGTGTTGTAATGTTATCTACTTCAATAAATCGTATTTCGATTGGAATCTGCTATTTTCAGTTAGTCTCAATGATTCTCCGTCGACAGACAAACATGTTATGTGACACTATTACGAAAGTGAGTTGACGCAATGAATAATAAATATTTCAATAATTAAACTGGGTTAAATCGGAGTGCTATTGAAAAATGATTCTTTTAGTTGTTTGGGGAAAATGAGTGCTTTAGTTTCGTAATAAGTGATTGTATTACCGTTAGGGTGCCATTGTTATTAAAGTCGAAGGATCTTCATTATATGTTTTTGTAATATTCCCATTCCATGTCGTAAGTATTTCGCGTATAAAACTTTAAGACAGTATTATTAAAAAAGTCGTTAATTACATTGTATATTCTTATAAAAATAATTAAAACCAGTGAGCGGAGCAGTATAGTCGGACAGGGCCAACCATACGACACCCAACACAACTACCACGGAACTCGGATGTTTATTCCGATTCCCTCCCTGTGGGGTGTGTTGTGATGTTCGTCTATATTCGACTAGAAAACACACACAAAATTAAGTTTTCAGTCCACTTCATCCCAAAATTTTAATCATATCATCATCGAAAATTATAGGCGTTGTGTTTGACCAGCGCTATATTTCCGCCCTCTAATGTGGTAATGGGTTACTAAATAATACACATCCGAGTACATACGGCAATGTAATTGGAGTCATTTTGAAGGTCAACCATTCCTCTTGGATACACTATAAACTTGGCTGGTCTATATGCTTTACGAGTAAATATTTACGCCATAGAATACAAATTTTGTAATTTTTCACCCGTTAAATAATGACCGATCTTTATCAAAGCAGGCATGCATATTCTCTGAACCAATCCTCTTCTCCATGTAAAATTTCGCGATGTTCGGGTCATATTTGCGGCCTCTAGAGCGACCAGTAAAACCGACAAAAATTAAATATAATAAAAATTAACCGATCTGTACCAAAAACAATACATGCAAAATTTTGTAAAGATTGGTCCATAACTGTGGTCTGTATCGTGTTTACAAATTATAATGGACAGACGGACGGACGGACTTACGGACGGACGGACACACATGTCTAGATCGACTCAGCTAGTCGAGATAAGACGAGCGGGGCTGCACAAAGCTATAATACCCTGACAACATAGTTGTGTAGGGCATAAATGTTTTTAGAATTAGTACCTTCAGGGTAGATTTTTAGTGGGGTATATATATTAATTCCTTAATTATACCCTACACAAATATATGTTGTAAGGGTATTATAGCTTTGTGCAGACCCAGGAGTTTGTAACGCCGCGAAATATTGGTCCTAAGTCAACCTTTAAGTATACTGATCATATCTCGACTATCTGAGTCCATCTAGACATGTTTCTGGACGCTTCAGAGGTCGGAATTATGGCCTAAACATCCCAAAATTTTACAAGGAGAAGGGGATCGGGCCAAAGAATAAACATGCCTCTTTTGATAAAGATCGGTCAATATTTAGCGGGACAAATGGACCCTGACTTTTGTGTGAAAAATGATAAAATTTGTATTCTATAGCGTATAGATTTACGTTTATATTTACAGGTACTTACGTATTCATATATTATTTAGTAACCCATTACCCCGGTAGAGGGCGAAAATATAGCGCTGATCGCTTTGAAATTTTCCATGAGGATCTAGGTGTGGTCAAGGACAACGCATATAATTTTCGTTGATGATCAGATAATAATTTTGGGATGAAGTCAACCGAAAATTAATTTTTTGTGTTTTTTTGGTTTTTTGTTTTTTTTTTTTTTTTTTTTGAGTAGATCTACAGGCAACAATTGAAATCCGAACATCACAACACAACCCACGGTGAAGGGAATATGGACAAGTAATTAGAGGAACTGTACTCAAAATTACTAATATTCGGAAAATATGTCAGTGTAAGGAAGAGGTGGTGTAGTCCTCTAATCAGGCAAGGGGTGCAACTATTACGAAATATTGACCAGGCTAGGAATGAATATCCGCAGAAAGTTAGAGGTCCCTGGTAGTTGTGTAGGGTATCGTGTTGTCGGTCCCGTCCGACTATACTGCTCCTCTCACTGTTTTTTTGGGTTTATCTTAAAAAAAGGTTCGAACTAACATAAGACCAAAAAAGCTTCTATAGACAAAAAGGGGAAAATGTGAAGGAGAAAATCCTTTTGCAATGAGAAAATCCTTTAGCGCTTTTGTATGAGTTACCTAAAGATCTAGGAGCGATAGAACTATAAACAAGAACAAGATTTTCATACATTTTTTTCAATTTTTTAAAAAATTGAAAATTCCAAAAAATTACATTTTGAAAATATACAAAATTTATTGATATTTTTGTTTAAATTTTTCGAGATATTACAGTGACACACGTGTTACAAGTAACAAGTTGTTTATTGTAGTTTTGCAGTTACCTTGTATAATTGTATTTCTTTGAATATCTCTTTCCCAATGAAATAAAGGGAAAAATGTCATCCGATGCAACGATGAGGTCTGGCAATATATAAAGCTTTATATCGATATTCTGATGTAATAACAATAACGCATTTACTCTTGTGACATTGTGCGTATGATGAATACTTACATAAGTATTTTAATTATTAATGTTATTTATACGCCACACATGGTCCATGGGCAAAATTATTATATTATTATGGTCCGAACTTGGTGTTAGGACATGTTCTTCGAATTCTGTTGGTAGTTCAATTTCGGATTTGGTGGTCTTTTACACATAGGCCCATAAATCATAAGATGTGACTACATTAAAAAATCGTTTAAAAACGACAATCGTATTTATTTATTTTTTTGAAAGAAATGCCCCAATGATACTTTAGTCAGTTTTGGACAGTGTTGCCAAAACTATGTTGAGAAAAATGCTAGACTTTATCAATATTGGTGCACTTTTTAGGTTAGCCCTCATAAGCACTTTTTACCATTTGCTTTAAGGGAACCCCCCCATTCTCGATTTTAATTTTTCAAGATTTTCAATGGGCTGGTAAATCAATACCAAAGCTTGTTAAGGTTTGTAACTTTGCACATATATAATTGAAGATTTAAAAGAGAAGAAAAATAATTTACAAAAAACTTTTGTTATTGTTTTGTTGTTATTTTTGTTATTTTGTTATTTTTTGTAATTAAAGAAAAGTTCTTATTTTTGATGGCGGGCATGATAACTCCTCACTGGAACATCGGAATCCGAAAATTCCAACGGTGTTAGAAAGAGTACATGTCTGGCTCTCGTATGAACTAGGATTATTGACTTCGCTCTACAATTAAACAAATGGTGGACCTTTGAAAAATTATTTTTGGAAAATAGCCGATTTTTTACCAAAAACCAAGTTAAAAATAAGGAAGATCTTCACCGATTGGCTTTATCCTAGTTCATACGAGAGCTATACACTCCCAGAGAAACGTTGCAAAATTTGGAACCGATTGGATTATTAGTTTTTGAGTTATCGTGCCCGCCATTCGCAAAAAAATGTTTAGAGAAAAACGCGTTTAAAGTTTGAGAAGCCCTTCAGCCGTCACTTGATGCTGACACAATAAATCGGCTATATCTTCAAGAGTTCTTGAGATTTTCACTTGAAATTTTGTAGAGACATTCTTAAATCAGTGTAGATTCGAATTATATTTTGACCCCGAGAATGGGGGGGGGGTCCCCTTAACTTGATTTTTTTGATTCTATTTGGGTAAAAACTTTTGCTATCAAAAATTATCAATACGGGTCCATGTTTCGCGGTAGCCTCCAGAAATCGATATCCCCTATTATTCGGTATTTTGGGAATGTGGTGCACTTTTTTCAGCCGAATTTATGAACCTTTCCCACAAAAATATTAATATGTTGGTATAGCTATCATATAACTATAACTATATATACTGGTAACCAGTAGAGCTAGAACTTATAAATTTGAAATAAACTGATGGACTGTAGAACAGATGTAGCAAAGGGTTTTTTGGACATTAGAACTATAAGTAACCGAAAAGTACTATAATGTAATAAATTTCATAGCATGTGAATTGATAGAGCTAAAAACTTGAAATTTGGAATGCGAATTAAGGTTGGGAAGAAGGGTCAATACAAGGAGGTGGTTTTGAGTACATGTATATGAAAAGAACTATAATGTACTAAATTTTGTACAATTTGAATTTTGAGAAATTTGAAATCAGCATTACCGTCTGAGTATAGAAAAGCGATATGTCGGTAGTTTTGGACATTTTTTACTTATGTGTACGAAAATAACTAAATGATACTATATTTGGTACAATTTGGATTTTGGTGAACCAATAGAGCTGGAACTTCGTGTTTATGTGTACTAAATGGCACTAAATTGGGTACAATTTGATATGTATGTGTAAATTTAAACTTTGGGTGAACCGATAGAGCTGCAATCATAAAATTTGGTGTTAAGGTAACTGTTGGGGTGTAGGATTGTGATATGTAGGAATATTTGGAAATTTGTACTAATGTGTAGATTTTGTACAATTATGTTTCCGTGAAGCCATAGGGCTGGAATCATGAAATTGGAAAATATGAATTCTATTGGATTTATGTGTACTAAATTTGGTAAAATTTAGATGAGGGTAAACCTATATACTTAATATACCTATATACAAAGTCGTACCAAAATAAGTATAGGGATAAATTTGTGGTCAATATTGGTGTGTATGTTGATTAGCTCTTCTGGCATATAGGAGGTGATGCAAATGTGGTATACCCATTTGTTTTTAGATTGCCAAATTTTTATATTTTATCCGATTAAATTAAAATTTTACACTTAACATGCTACGTGTGTTGTCTTTCCATGTATCAATTAGAAAATAATATTATTTTAACAATTTAGAGATATTTGAGAAAATATTTGAAATTCCATTAAAAGTGATTTTAAAAAGTGCAGGTAATGTGGTATACCATATGATGTTAATGTAGTATAGTATAATTTTCACTTCCAATTGATATCTTACATAATTTATTGTTTTTAATAAATTCATCCTTGTGATTCATGGTAGACTCTCGTAGAGTACAAATGTTTCAAATAGTAATGAGATTTTGTCTAGTGCTGGCTTTTTT
>NW_026875461.1:0-17707 GCF_032173495.1 Musca vetustissima
GTGTTATTATCTTGCTCGACTTTCAGTTACGTATTGCTATGTCTGCAGAATTAATGTCCCCAAAGTTAAATATGATTTATAGTTAAGAAATTATAAAACCACAATCCCAGTTTCGTTGATCAAAAGCCGTAGTACTGATAATTTGTCCATGCAGATGGTCAAAAAAAATAACTTATTACTTGTTCCCAAAGAGTAAAAGTGCAGCTTCAAAAACGAATAACTGTCACATGTATGTGTACACCCATATACAGACCTGATTACGAGATAATCGTCCTGCAAAAAATGCGCTGGCTTAACATGAAAAAGGCAATAAGTCAACATTTTCTAGAAATTAAGATCTTAGTGACACAATAAGTAAAAATCATCGATTTAATAAATAACCAGTGAGCGGAGCAGTATAGTCGGACGGGGCCGACCATACGATACCCTACACAACTACCACGGAACTGTAATTTTCTGCGATTGTTTATTCCAGCCTGGGCAATATTTCGTGACATATACACCCTGTTGCCCAATTAGAGGCCAACAGCACCTCTTCCTTACACTGAATACTCTTCTGAATATTACCAATATTCAGTACAGCCCTTCTAATTGACCAGATTACCTTCACCGTGTGTTGTGTTGTGACGTTCGGCTTTCAATTGTGGCCTATAGATCGACTCGAAAAATCACAAAAAATTAAGTTTCCCAAAAATAGTATCTGATCTTCATCGAAAATGATAGGCGTTGTACTTGACCATAACTGGAACCGCTTGGCAAATTTCAAAGCGATCAGCGCGATATTTCCGCCCTCTAGTGTTGTAATGGGTAACTAAATAATATCTGAATACGTAAGCACCTGTAAATATTTAAGTGTAACTCCAACATCCGAGTACATACGACAATATAATTGGTGTCAATTTAAAGGTCAACCACTCCTCTTATATATAATCAACTTCTCGGGTATGTGTCCTCCACGGGTAAATATATACATCATAGAATACAAATTTTGTAATTTTTCACTCAAAAGTCAGGGTCCATTTGACCCGCTAAATACTGACCGATCTTTATCAAAACAGGCATGCTTATTCTTTGACCCGATCCCCTTCTCCATGTCAAATTTCGAGACGGACGGACGGACACACATGTCTAGATCGACTCAGCTAGTCAAGATATGACGATCGGTATACTTAAAGGTAGGTCTAGGACCAATATATCTCGGCGTTACAAACTCTTGGGGCTGCACATAGTTGTGTAGGGTATAAAAATCTACAATTAACTTATTTGTTATTAAAGTGATGAGTAAAGGCGCTAAGTCCAATTTATCATATGTCCGTCCTTGTTTTTTTTTCTCTCCTGTAAAATTGTAAAACATAGACTTATTTTTTATGCATTCAGACACATTTCGAATGCATTTTCAATATATGTTGTAATTTATTGTTTCACATTCCGAACGAATCACATTCATTGATTCGAAATGTCGGATATATGAAAATCCAAAATTTTGTGAATATAGATATAGGTGTGTGTTCATGAAATATTTATTAAATTCTTTGAAAACCTGAAACCCTCAAAACAAGAAACACCGACTAAAAATTAATCTGAGCTTGTTACTCATCAAGTTGTGACAACTTATTTTGGCCAATGTCCACAGAACATCGCGTTGTTCTCATGGTTATACTGTACGGTACTCAATTGTTATTGTATGCTATGTTTAGTAGGTATGTATGTACGTACGTGTTGACACCACAATATCTGTACAGCATGTATCTAAAAAGTTTATGTCATTATATTTTGTTATGTACATAGGTTTGTGTGTGCATTTGTAGCGACGCCCAAAAAAAAAAATGAAAACAAAATTAAAAATAATACTGTTACCGTTTTATTTTTTTTTTTATTTATGATTTTATCTGTTTTTTCTCGCTGTCTGCTTTTAGTTCCGACTGGAACTAAATCATTATCAACACAATGATTTCAGTAGACCGTTGTCGACAAACCGCCATCAGGTTGCTCATGATCACTCATAGAATGAAGAGTGTGCTTTGGGATTTTGTATTTTAGTCGAAAAAGTGCAGCAGACAAGGCAACACAACGAAAGTCATATTCGTAACATTGAAACAGAAAACGTTAGTCGGTCGGTCGTTCGTTCATTCGGTCCCAAAAACAAAGACAACAACTCAAACAAAAATATATATTGCTTTTACAACTCACTCTCACGTCTGAGTCGAATATCTCTAGCTTGTGTCTAATGTAGATGTAAAACGAAAACAAAAACAAAAGAAAATACGAAATTAAAGTTGATCGTGGCACTGATTTTTGCGCACAAATCGCATTAAAATCTTGTACCGTTGCGTCTGCGCACAATCTTTGTATCGGGCGTCTTTTGCGGTGCGACCCAACAACAAACAACGAAGACGAGAAACAAACTACAGCTGATTTTGTTTGGATTTTGCAGTGTGTGTGTGTGCGTGTATGTGTATGTCGAAGTTCATGTGAGTGCTGGTGGGATTGTTTACTTAATGAACTTGGCTTTGAGTTTTTTTGTTTGTGCTTTTGCATTTTAATATTATGGAAATAGAAACATGTGTACATACATACGTACGTATATACATCCGCATTTGAAACTCTTTTTTTTTAATTTAAAGTATATTTTAATATAAAAAAATGTTAGAAAAGACTGATATCATGTATTATTTAATCGTATGTATATTTCATTCACACCGTTTGTCAATTAATTAGAAAGAAAGAAATATATGTGAATTTCGAGAAGTTCGTTAAAATGCAGTGAGATGATATTAAAATAATATAAACAACGAAATTAAAATTGTTTATTAATAAGTAACAAACATTTTGAATATCCCTCAGCAAATGAAATAATACAAGTAACAAGTAAAAAATGTAAGTCGATGTTGCCGACAGATATATACCTCACCCTATGGATTGCGGAGCATGTCTTCGGAGGTTTTATTGTTTGTTTTATATAAGGTATACAGTTGCGGTCAAAATAATAGCAGCGCACATTACAATCAATATTTGGATAACGGAGCAACATGCAGTGATCGGACCATTCCAAAATAATTTTTTTATGGTGAAACTGTATCCGGACAATATATAGGATGTCAAAGGATCTGTCAAAGAAAGTGGATGACATATGACGCTTTGAGCGTTTTTCTCGCACTGCGAAGTTCGATATTGGATTTTAAATACAATGGACGCTGCTCAATGCTGCATCATATTATGTTTCCATATGCTGAATATAGAATGCATACATATAAAATAGAAATTTCAACAGGACAATGATCCAACACAAACCAGTCAATTAGCAAAACAATTGTTTCAGCACAGCAATATAGATATTGTGGATGGGGCCGTGCAGTCAACGGATCTAAATCCAATTAAAAATTTGTGGTGCAATTTCAAAAAGAAGGCCGTCAGAGATAAACGCAAGAATAATAATTTGTTTTGGAGTGACATTTTAGAAGCAGCAGCAGCAGTATGTTTAATGAAGGATTTTTCGGATTTTATGTTGACCAAATATATAATATTCACCCTTTTTGACGGATATGCCAGAGGAGAGGTTCCCAATTTTGGGCTTGATCTGGGCTTCGTAAATGTAATAGATTATTCAAAATTTAGTTCAAATCTGGAATTCCATTTGGATTTATAAATATTGAAAATGTTGAACATTTATAGGGGAGGTACCAGAAGGAGTACACTAATGGGTATCATCTTCGGACTTGACCTAGGCTGGGTAGAGATAATAGGTTGTGCAAAGTTTGATTCAAATCAGGCGAATGGAAAGCCTGATATTGGATTCATAAATACGAAAAATTTAGACCATTCGGACTTGATCTAGGCTTGGTAAAGATAATAGCTTGTGCAAACTTTGGTTAAAATCGGACATTCCAATCGTCTGATAATAGATTCATAAATAAAAAAAATGTTGACAATTTGTGGGGAGATACCAGAAGGAGTGGACCGATCAGTCCCATTTTTATACCCTTCAGGTACAGGGTATTATGTCTTTGTACATATGCTTGTAACAGGAAAAAGGAAACGAAATAGACACATGGTTCCTTTTGAGAATATGCATAGAATCACTATCTAAGTCCATTTATGCATGTCCGTATGTCTATCTGGCCATGTTAAAGTCTAAACAAAGTACAGGTCGCATTTATAATCCGATTTGGATGAAATTTGGTACAGGTCACTTATTTGGCCCAAGGACGAACCCTATTGGAAATTGGGAAAAATCGGTTCAGATTTAAATATAGCTCCCATATATATATTACCGTCCGATTTAATGCATCGATTTGCATGAAATTTGGCACAGCGTAATGAATTTGGTCTAGAATGATGTGTGTCAAGTTTCCTGCAAATCGGTTCAGATTTGGATATAGCTCCCATATATATATATTCAGATTTGGATATAGCTCCCATATATATATTCGTCCGATTTAAGGTAAATGGTGTACCAAAGTCCCTATATATCTTTTGATTTACAAGAAATTTGACACAGCGTCTAGAATGATGTGTGCCAAGTTTCCTAAAAATCGGTTCAGATTTGGATATAGCTCCCATATATATTTTCGTCCGATTTAAGGCAGATGGTGGACCAAAGTCCCTATATATCTTTCGATTTGGCACAGCGTAATGAATTAGATCTAGAATGATGTGTGACAAGTTTCCTGAAAATCGGTTCAGATTTGGATATATATCTCCTAGATATATTTTCTTCCGATTTAAGGTAAATGGTGTACCAAAGTCCCTATATATCTCTCGATTTTTACGAAATTTGGCACTGCGTAATGAATTAATTGACACAAAATTTTGCACACAACTAAAGATAATATAACGTAGCATGTAGAAAGTTTTGTACAAAATGAAAAAATCGCAGTTGCAAACATAAATTTACTGTGAAAAAAAACTTCATTTCGTCCCTGCGTACGTCCCTGGTATTTACCACATTACAGCCAATTTACCACATTACAGCCAATTTACCACATTACAGCCAATATTGTGATTACTATAGTGGTTTTAACAGACAGACATACGAACACGCATAAATCGACATAGAATTTATTCCAATCAAGAATATATACTTTATGGGGTATCCGCCATCATATAAGTGTATATAAATAAGGTATTTAATAAATAAACATGTAGATGACTTCATTTAATAATATTTACATTATTTTTAGATTTAAAATTTAAATAATTTTGTTAAAATCGTATTTTTCATATAATTTTAGAATTTGGAAAGCCACAACACGGAAAGTTTTATTACAAATGTGTACAATTGAGAGCTGAAAAAAAACATAAAATAGTAATACCAACTTTTATCGCATCCATCAACCCCACTGTCGCCCTTCCCCACAACTAATTCCCCCTAAGCAGCAACTCATTCCATAGGAAATGGCTTCAAACACAGATGCAGATACCCAGGTGGCTATAGAAGATCTACCCATTACATTCAAGGTAGGTAAATTGTTGTATAATTAGAACTACAAAAAAAACAATACATGATTTCCATGTTTTGACATGGAGTAGAGAAGCGAAAAACGTGTCATAGCCATGTTTAATTTTTTTGCTATTCTAATGTGAAATTAATTTAGTCCACTGGTTACGCATGACTACCAAGCTACCAACATTGGTTGATTTTGTACAGTGACATAAAGTTTTAAAATTATATGACAACTCAGGTTTATATTGTGGTACTTTACTTCCGGCCATTAAACGAAGCGAACAGTAACCAAAATATGTTTATTACATTTAATTGTTCTTTTCTTTTTTGTGCACTCTTTACTACACACGTTGATATTTTATTTATAACAATATTTAATTAAAATTTCTAATTTCTATCTCTTTTTTGTTTTTGACGTTTAGGTGAAATATATTGGCTCTGAAATTGCCCGAGGCCTGTGGGGCATCAAATACACTCGTCGTCCCGTTGACCTAATGGTTGGTATGGCCAAAAATCTCCCGCCCAACAAAACTTTGCCCCATTGCGAACTGAAAGTCTCAACCGATGGTGTAAGCATCGAAATTATCTCACCGAAAGTCCAAGGTGTGAGTAGTTGGAGTTATCCGATCGATACGATATCATATGGCGTACAAGATCTAGTCTATACCAGAGTATTTGCTATGATTGTGGTAAAGGATGAGTCACATGTCCATCCGTATGAGGTGCATGCCTTCGTCTGTGATAGCAGAGCAATGGCACGTAAATTAACATATGCTCTGGCTGCTGCCTTCCAAGATTATTCTCGGCGTGTTAAGGAGAACACTGTGGAGGATAGTGATAAAATAACACCGGCGAGACAAAAGTTTGCCATCGATTTAAGATCACCTGAAGAATTGGCAGAGGGCATTGAAGATGAAACTGAAGCGTAATAGGTCGATGATCGTATACTAATAGTTGTAGATTTTTCTGTTTTAATTTTTATGTTTTTGTGGATGGAGAAAACAAGAATGTTTTAAAGCAGTTTACAATATGGGATGTTATATTAGAAGAAGGAGAGGAGAACTAAAAAAGTAAATTTTAAACCTAATAATACAGAATCGTGGCGAGACGCACGGTTATGACCTAACATTTAAAGGATATACGTAAACCGATATATGAGTCGTTTATTTTTTCTAACATTGATATATTTAAGTACAGTCGAATTCGGTTATGCGAAAAGGGCTAATTTCAGAAAATTGTTTTTTCTTAAGCAGGATTTTCAATTAAGAGAACTTCGGATAAGCGAAAGTCGTTGCGCTTAAATATCTGAAAAATCAATCGATATCTGAAAAATCGTGAAATTTAAAAATCATATTATAAAGTGAATTGGATAAGAACTTATTTTTTCATAGACATTTAATAAATTTCGTCGCCCTTACAAAAATTATATTTTTTCTCTTAAAGTGTTTGAAAATTCATCCGAAATATTAGTTTAAAACTTTTAGTTTCAATTAACTGATTTTTCGATAAACCGGCATTTGCTTATTCGAATTCGACTGTATTAATTTTATTTGTGGCTTTGTGCCCTTAAACATGATAGAATTTATAACGTAATATGATTTTTTAAATTTTGGACTTAACCCTTTAAGTGTTTTTGTCCAATATATTCGACATTTAAAATTACTCTCTTCCTTTGCAATTTTTCGGTTATCCTATGTACCGTTACAATTGATGTCTTTGTTTTTGCTGAAAGACAGACAAAACTGTCCGAAGGTTGAAATAAGAATTGTTTTTTTTTCTAAACTCTGTGCCTTCATATCATTTTAAGTACAAAATTTTAGATTTTTATTCCGACAAAATTTTTTTTACACTGAAAGGGTTAAAACACTTTCAAAATAAACGACTCAAATATATCTACAAAAAACGCATCTAAAACTCCTCAAATTTGAGTTATATGAGGTTTTCCATAATCTTAGACCAAACAGTCGTCAATGAGATTTTTTACCTCAGAACCTAAAATTATATGAGAGTAGTCCGGTGTCGTTCGTGAACGACATAGTTCAATTGAACGAGCAAGTCCACTGAAAGAATAAACGACATAGTTCAATGTTTATTATTGCCGTTCATTGAACGATTTTGTTTTCCAAACGCTCAGTGAACGGCGTTGCTCAATGAACGAGACAGAATTTTATTCTACATCTTCAGTGTCGTTCAGGGGTGCTCTGACTTTGAACAACTGAAGGGCGTCAAACAAGAACAATTTCATGTAAAATCTGATAAATTAAAAAAAGGCACTCGGAAAATTAGTCCATCATGACATGCGGTGCTCAAAAGACCAAATACAAATACTGCAGTAGTGTTTTAAGCATAGCTAGACGGACAAAGACAACGGATAGAAGGGAGCTGGACAACTGCAGTTTTTGCCACCACCCATTAAAAAAGTGGAAAAATTACATAGTCAGGTTGTTCGAATGATTGTTAAAGGTCATCATTCTTTACCATTGATGATCAAATAGTAACGTTCAAATAGTCACTCAGTTCAATACCAATTTAACTGTGGGACTATTTGAACGATATAATTTAATTAAACGAGGTGAACGACCTAGTTCATTTTTAACAAAATGACCTAGTTCGTACGATTAATGAACTGAACGAGATTGCACATGGTTATATGAGAGCTATGCCCAAATGTATCGGTCCACTTTTATTGGTGACAGATACATGGAATTGTGACTTTGTGCATATTTTTGTAACCTGCTAAAGAAACTCACAGTTAATTTTGAGGATATGTATGGAATCACTTTCGATTCGAGTAAGATGAACAGCTCATATATTGGGTCCAAGGACGTACTGTATTGAAAATGGTGCAAATCGGTTCAGATTTTGATATGGCTCCCAATTTCCTTCCGATTCAATTTAAATGGTGCCTTAAACTCCGATTGATTCGAACATTTTGTACCCTATAATAATAATCTTAGAAGCATCTCTTGGATATACCCAAAGTAGTAAGATGTAAAACATAGTCGATCCCGTCCGACATTTTAAATTTCCTTACTTCTATTATTATAATAGAAACTGTCTTTAACGTTTTCCTTTTCGAACATCCACCCTAATATATCTTGCCTAAAATATTTTATAAAATAATTTATAATGATTGCAGAAGTATTTAAGTATTGTGATTTAATATATTTACAGTTTTGCGTAAGTTCTTTTTATTATACGTACGATTTTGTTTGTCAATGATTTTACACAAAAATAATGTCCAATAATATAATTTACATAATTTTATGTGTTGTAATATTTGTTTGTATCATTTATTTATTAATTATAATGTAATTAGTGCCTTAGATATGTACAATAGATTGTCCCAGCAGCAGATTTTTTTATAATGAGTCTACCCAATTTTTGTCAATGGAATATTAATATTTGTGGCTATAAATTGTTTTTGAAATACATCATATAAAAATATTATAAAAAATGTGTTCATATAAGATACTTCAATACAATTGATTTTTTCATTTAATATACGTATTTTTTATATTTTAGTATTACCTCTAATATCCGAAAGTCATTTGGTAGATATGCCAAAATATTATATTCAAAAGACACACAATGACAGAGGTTATTTGTATTTAAATTTCTCATATAAACATTATAATTTAAAACAATATAAAAATGTAATATTTATTTCCAAAATCTATAATCAGAAAAGCTTTTGAATTTTTTATGGCACATTTTAATATTATTAACAGATTGAAAATTAATTCCGTTTTCATGGCCAATATAAAATGTAATATATATTAATATTAAATTCCACACAAAATATTTTATATGTATTTATATGAATGTGTGTATGCAAATTGTAGATCTCAATGATCGTCATACAGCTAAAATCCAAAGTCCAATAAATAAACCTATGAAAAAATTCCATCTGTATATATCATTAATAACAAAACAGCTATCACCTCTCTTAATCCTACATTTACCTTTTTATACATTCTACCATAGTACGGAGGAATAACTCATCGTTTCCGACCATACGAAAGGCTCTCTGTTATGAACACTTGTTAAATATTGTCTCGATCTGGCAACTCCATCGAATAGGGACAGGTGTTCAAATAAAAATGCATCCGTAATTTGTATACCCTTCACCACAATGTGGTACAGGGTATTATGTCTTTGTGTATATGTTTGTAACAGGCAAAAGGAAACGAAGGAAATGTGTCTCAAAAGGACACATGGTTCCTTTTGAGAATATGCATAGAATCACTTTCTAAGTTGATTTATGCATGTCCGTCCGTCCGTTTGTCTATACATGTTAAATTGTAAACAAAGTACAGGTCGCATTTATGATCCGAATTGGATGAAAATTGGCATAGGTCACCTATTTGGGCCAAGGACGAAGCCTATTGAAATTGTGAAAATTCGGTTCAGATTTAGATATAGCTCCCATATTTATTTTCGTCCCATTTAAGGTAAATGGTGCACCAAAGTCTCTATAAATAATTCAATTTGCACGAAATTTGGCACAGCGTACCGAATTCAGCCTATACTGATGTGTGCAAAGTTTCGTAAAAATCCGTTCAGATTTAGATATAGCTCCCATATAAAATTTCGTCCGGTTTTAGGTAAATGGTGCACCAAACTGCTAATGTTTGTCCGATTGACACGAACGTTTGCACAATGTATCAAATTGAGACTAGAATTACGTTATTACGTTTTGTTGAAATGGGTGCAGATGCAGACATAGCTTCCATATATATTTCGAACGGGTTCCTGGTTGAGATTATGAAGGAGTTGTCAGATCGAAACCAAATTTAACATGTGTTCATAACAGAGATGGAAGTTTCCAAAACACTTATTTTTTCGGTTTATACCGCCCTTTTTGTACTAGGCTAAGAATTTTCAGACTTCCCTCGTATAACGTACATGTATTCTTAATCAGCATAAATGTTTAAAAATTTAGCATTGAGTCGTCCTTTGTCTAAAGACAAGACAAGTTCGAAGATTGGCTATATCGGTCCACATTTAGGCATAGATTCCATATAAGGCTACCACCACATTTCCGTATTTTGGGGTTCTTGAGCGCATTTTTCAACTGAATACGCTGAAATTTGGTACTTTGAGTTTTTATTGAGTACCAAGTTTCCCCACTAAATATTATAAATATAGGTCCACTTTTTCTGGTAGCCCCTATGTAAGGGTACCCTCCAATTTTTGGTATTTTGGGGTCTTTGAGCGTTCTTTTCGACTAATTTGTATTTAATTTAGTACTTATACACTACACAACTATGTTGTCAGGGTATTATAGCTTTGTGCAGCCCCAAAAGTTTGTAACGCCGCGAAATATTGGTCCTAGACCCACCCTTAAGTAAGTCATATCTCAACTAGCTGAGTCGATCTAGACATGTGTGTCCGACCGTCCGTCCGTCTGTCCATTATATTTTGTGAACACGATACGGGCCACAGTTATTGACCAATCTCCACGAAATTTTGCATGTAGGATGGGTTCTGGCCAATGAAGACCCCTATTGTTTTTGGTAAAGATCGGATTATATTTAGGGGATGAAATGGACCAAATACTTAATTTGTGTCCGTTTTTCTGGTCGCAACAGAGGTCGCAATTATGACCCGAATGTCGTGAAAATTTACATGAAGAAAGGGATCGGGCTAAAGAATAAGCATGTCTGTTTTGATAAAGATAGGTCAATATTTAGCGGGTCAAATGGACCCTGAATTTTGTGTGAAAAATTACAAAATTTGTATTCTATTGCGTATATATTTTATCCTGACGGACCCGAGAAGTTCATAGTATATCCAAGAGTAGTGGTTGGCCTTTAAATTGATACCAATTATATTGTCGTATGTACTCAGATGTGGGAGTTGCACTTAAATATTAACAGGTGCTTACGTATTCAGATTATATTTTTCCGTGTAGCCCCCATATAAATGTGCCCCCCATTTTCAGTATTTTGGGGTTCTTTAGCGAGGTTTTCAACCGAATTCGCTGTAATTTGGTATTTTGTAGTCGTATATAATAACAAATCTCCCTACCAAAAATTATTAATATTCGCCCCCTTTTATGGGTAGTCCCCATATAACCCCTGTTTATAGCCTTTACCACACTGTGGTACATTGTAATATGTCTTTGCGCATATGTTTGTAACAGACAAAAGGAAACGAGATAGACACATGGTTCTTTTTGAGAATATGCATAGAATTTCATTCTGAGTCGATTTATGCATGTCCGTCCATCCGTCTGTAGATGTTAAATTGTAAACAAAGTACAGGTCGTATTTATGATCTGATTTGGATGAAATTTGGCATAGGTCACTTATTTGGCCCAAGGACGGGCTAAAGACTCTATTGAAATTGGTGAAAATCGGTTCGGATTTAGATATAGCTCCCATATATATTTTCGTCCGATTTAATGTAAATGGTGCACCAAAGACCCACTTTATGGCTGATAGGAACAAAACGAACTGAAATTAGTTTAACCTAACCTGTGACAAGTTTCGTTGAAATCTGTTTGTATTCGTATATAGCGTCCATATATATTTTCGTCCAATTTAAAGTAAATTGTGCATTAAACTTCTCATGCTTTTCAAATTGACATAACATTCTGCACAACGTACAAAATTCATCCAGTTTCATTTTAATGGTGCCTCAAACAGAGTGTGTAAGAGATATTCATATGAATTTTTTACACAACATGAGGTCTATTGTAGGGAACATCATTGACTTGAAAATCACGTTTTTAAGTTATGCCTGTCTTGCAGCAAATGAGCGATATAGCGACCAGAATTTAGGCATCTCCCCCCATAAACTAAACTATAATATTGAGTTCGCAATTGAGCTATATGGGTCATTAATTACGCAAAGCCCCCAAATAGTCGCTAATTCCTAGCTCAATCAATATTGTCCCCCCTTTAGTTTTTTTCGAGGATTTTATATTCTACAATGCGTTATCAGTATCAGTCCACGTTTTGAAGTTTTCAGATTTTAGGAAAAATACGCAAAGCCCCCAAATAGTCGCTAATTCCCAGCTCAATCAATATTGTTCCCCCTTTAGTTTTTTCGAGGATTTTATACCCTACCATGCGTTATCAGTATCAGTCCACGTTTTGGGGTTTTCAGATTTTAGGAAACATCCCCATTGCTGAAAATTGTATTTGGTGTACATAATAGTCGTTTGTAGAATTATCGGTATAGGTCCACTTTTTGATATGTTTTCTATATTTCAATTTCAAGTACCTTTCAATATACAAAGGGGTATCCAAAGTTCGGCTCGGCTGAACTTAAAGCTTTTTTCACTTGTTCATATTAAAATAGTTACCTGAAAGTTAAAGTTCCCGTCTTCAATCCGACCACTCCCTCTGGTACATACCCCACAAATGTTCAAAATTTTGCGTATATCTAAACTTTAAACAAATTAACAATTTTGGCAAAGGTGTTGTTTATTGGCCCGCTACTTCTGGTATCTCCTCCACAAAGTCAAGGTCAACATTTTCAAAATGAGTTCATATATTATAATCCAAACTCTGCACATTGTACATATTACCTTTGGCAAACCTTCTTTGAATCAGACAGACATGGCTTTAAACACCTCTGAACGGATAGGGCTGTCGAATGCGGCTTTATAGTCGAGCAATAGTTGGTATGTGTCGATGTGTTTTTCGTGGGTCTTTTCCAGGATTTGGCGCAAAGTGAAAATCTGGTCAATGGTGGATTTGTCAGGTCTGAAGCCGCATTGGTATGGTCCGATGATGTCATTGACCATTGGCTTCAATCGTTCACACAGCACACTGGATAGCACTTTGTATGCGATGGGAAGGAGACTTATTCCTCTATAGTTGGCACATATATTCTTTTAGTCTAGTTTTTGTGCACGGGACACAGGATGCTGAGGTTCCAATCAGTGGGCATGTATTCATCTAGCCAAATTGTGCTAATCAGCTGGTGCATGCTCCTGACCAGCATTTGGTGCATGCTCCTGACCAGTCTTGAATCGTTCGGCTGGTAACCCATCGGCTCCAGGAGCTACCGTTATATATATATAATAAGTGAGATCTCATCGACTGTCAAGATGAGAATACAAAATACCAAATTACACCCAATTTGGTTGAAAAATGTGTCCAAAATTTTCAAGAAATACCGGCTTGGGCCAATAATAATAATGTTTAGTGTGGGGATGTGGTGGTACTGTTATGTGAATCCATTGTACCAAATTACAGCCAATTTGAGAGAAAAACCTATGTTGGAGGTATGGAACGTGGGCTGATATATCACATTTTTAATGCCAAACATCCTAGGAGTAGTGACAGTAGTAGTAGCTGTCTAAAAATATTTGAAGAAACATATATTAAATACTCGACCATAAGAGTATTTAGTATATGTTTCTACAAAATATCTGGCCAAGAAGAGCTTGAGCGTTCAAGAGCATTTGCTCTCAATTGATTTGATTCAATCGCAATGGCATTGGTTTTCAAAATAAAGTGTAAAGTGTTGAGTTATAGTGAAAAACAAACAACAACAATGACTTATTAATTAAGTAGATCGAAATGATGTTCAAGGTCATATCTTTTACTTTTGGACATCTAGACAGATAATGAAATGCATATTTGAGACAAAGTCTGCATCTTAACTATAAATAGTTTTGTCATTAAGAAGCTGCATTTCGACAGTTTTAAATTATACCCTACACAACTATGTTGTCAGGGTATTATAGCTTTGTGCAGCCCCAAATGTTTGTAACGCCGCGAAATATTGGTCCTAGACCCACCTTTAAGTATACCGATCGTCATATCTCGACTAGCTGAGTCGATCTAGACATGTGTGTCCGTCCGTCCGTCCGTCTGTCCATTATAATTTGTAAACACGATACAGGCCACAGTTATGGACCAATCTTCACGAAATTTTGCATGTAGGATGGGTTCTGGCCAATAAAGACCCCTATTGTTTTTGGAAAAGATCGGTTAATATTTAGGGGATGACCAAATACTAAATTTTTGTCGGTTTTTCTGGTCGCTCCAGAGGCCGCAATAATGGCCCGAACATCGTGAAATTTTGCATGGAGAAGGGGATCGGGCCAAAGAATAAGCATGCCTGTTTTGATAAAGATCGGTCAATATTTAGCGGGTTAAATGGACCCTGACTTTTGTGTGAAAAATGACAAAATTTGTATTCTATAGCGTATATATATACCACTGAAGGACATAGACCCAAGAAGTTGATATTATATCCAAGATGAGTGGTTGACCTTTAAATTGATACCAATTATATTGTTGTATGTGCTCGGATGTGGGAGTTACACCTAAATATTTACAAGTATCTCCGTATTCGTATATTATTTAGTAACCCATTATCACTCTATTGAGCGGAACTATAGCGCTGATCGCTTTGAAATGTTCCATGAGGTTCCAGTTATGGTCAAGGACAACGCCTATAATTTTCGCTGATGATCAGATATAAATTTTGGAATGAAGTGGACCGAAAACTTAATTTTTTTATGTTATTTTCGAGTCGATCTATAGACCTCAAATGAAAGCCGATCATCACAACACAACCCACGGTGAAGGGAATCTGGACAATAGCTGTACTGAATACTCGTAATATTCGGAAAATATGTCAGTGTGAGGAAGGGGAGCTAGGACCTCTAATCGGGCAAGAGGGTGCAAATATCACGAAATATTGCCCAGGCTCGGAATAAACATCCGCAGAAAATTTGAGCTCCATGGTAGTTGTGTAGGGTATCGTATGGTCGGCCCCGTCCGACTATACTGCTCCGCTCACTGGTTAAAACTCGATATAAGGAAATGAAAGGAATAACAAGCTGTCAGTTATAAATAACGATAACTGTTTAGGTTCGATACATTGTTTACGACAATGTATATGTTCGATATGTTGTTCACCCCTTCCGTAGCATACCAATTATTATTCACATTAATTGGCCACTCATTTGAGTCAATGGGGGAATCTTCTCTGCGCTCTCTTCTAGGAGTCACATTCGCCTGGTTCGGATTGTAGGAGAGAGTATCCGCTCTTTCCTACGCTCTCTCCTAGAAGTCACATTCGCTCAGTTCGGATGCAGAGAGGACTTTCCAGTGCTACGGTCGTCGATGTGATCTCGACCTTGTTTACGCTACATTTGCTCACCGCGACTCACTTGCATTCTAACTTTCGTTGTTTAAACTTGCTTTCAAACTCTCGTTGTTTAAACTTGCAATCTAGCTTTCGATCTCGCACGCACGCATTAAGGTAAAGTTTTGTTTCATTCGAAACTCCTTAACTTACCAAATAAAGTTTGAAAATATATTCTAATACCAAATTGTTTTATTTTGTTTTTCTCTCTTTATTGGTTTTTCTCCCCTCATCGGTATCACGCCAACAGTTTGATCCGTTCGAGCCGGATATTTCCTAGCATTGTTGTTGCATTTTGATCCCATCAAGTCGGATAATCTACCAACAATTTCGCACTTTTCGCTATTTCAAAGGAGAAAAATATCATCACCCCTCACCATACACAACATCTCATCATCAGCATAAGTCACCAAAATCATCAAAAACATCATACACAAACAACATCATAAACTCAAAGGTACGTAGTTCAGTTTCTTAATATTGAGCATACCGCGAATGTTTTCGTTTTTACATTTCGCTTTACAAAAAAAATAAATATTCCATTTGTTGCTACTTATTTCGCTACGTCACGTACTGGTCGCCCTACAATTGCCTTAACGCGTGTTTCCCTAAATATACAGTCCACACATTGTCTCATACTCTTGCCATAATTTGTTTGCCAGTGATCGGTTGTGTAGTGCTTATTTGTTATTTCTCACTAATTGCTACATATACACCCCCGCATTCTCGTTAACTCCGCTAGCCACTAGTGAGAAAAAGCACTAAAAACAATCCGAATACTACTCTTGCCCTTTTTCTACTTTTCCTTGTTATTCTCAAACCTACCAACAATTCTAATATCGCATCCACTCTTCTCGTTTGTTTGCATAAATATAACCATAATATTCCACGCGCCTTTTTATAGCGTCTGTTGGTTAACACTCAATCATACCAACAACATATCCATCTCACCAACTCTCACTGTTGGATCGTTCTCGTTGTTTTGTTGATCGTGTGATATCAACAACAAATATCATTCTCCCATTCCAGCCGCCTTGTTTAGTGTGAGCCGACTAACAAACAAACGTACCAACAAGATCTTGCTCTCCCCACACATCTCTGTTGGTTCGTTGTCGTTGGTCTGTTTGTTGTGCGTTAGCCGCTCACTCAACACTGCTTGTGTTTTATTCCCTTTTGTGCGGTATTCGTTATTCACCACTGCACAGTGGGTACGAAGTAAAAAATTTTAAAATTTTATAAGTAATATTTTAAAAAATATTTTATAAAAAATTGTTGTTATATTTGTTGGTCTATGGTAGATTTTTGGACTTTTTAATAAAAAGTACCCTACTTTCGGCATTTTACAAGAGCATTCAAAGCATTCCTTTGTGGTTAATTAAAAACTATTTTTGGGCAATTTTAATAAATTTCTTATATATTTTTCGAAAAAATACATATTTACATTTACATCAAAAATTAGTTGTCTGTACAATTATAGCATAATTTGAAATTTCGTGCACCCTACTGTCGGTAATTGCGATTTTCAAATTATTTTCGTCTATTTTTGTTCCTTTTTTGTAAATTTAACAAAGTTTGTTGTTTTTAGTTTTTCCTATCGACTATATTTCCTCTTTTTTCATCGATCCTTTTGCAAATTCGACTGTGTGTACCCTACAATCGGTTCTAGTCGACCTCAAATAGTAAAAATATAGATTTTTTTTTGGACTTTTTTGCTTCGCTATCGTTTGTTTTTCTATAAAATCATGTCGGTCACTCCATTGACACAATTTATTCGTGCTTCAGATAATGTGGTCAAATTTATTGCCTCGTACCATATGCTTAAGCCAGAAAGTCATACGATTTTCAGCCTTGAAATTCAAAGCTCGGAACTTCAAGAGTTATGGTCTAAAGTCAAAGACACTTACGACAAGTGTATTGACTATTTGTTGACACTAGAGGGTACAACATCTGAGAAAATCTCTTCTGCCGATTCGAAGTACCAATCGTCAAACCTAAGTTTCATTGATTGTTTGTCTGAGATCAATGAAAAGATTCACAATCTTAAGTCGGTGAAATCTTCCTCTGAAACTCCTGTCGTCGTTAATGCTAGCACACCGCAAACTACGTCAGCTCCAAATTCTCAACTAATCGGTAGTGCTTCTAATC
>NW_026875462.1:0-17612 GCF_032173495.1 Musca vetustissima
TTTTGCATTATTAGCTAAGGTTTTCTTTTAAATTAATTTTTAAAATATTCGACTGGAGGTGGATTTTAACACAATTTTCGAATAATACGTACTTATTATTGAGTCTATATCTCGTGAACTATTCGAAATATTGCTTTCTCTCTTAAGCAATATTTTTCCTCTTAATTAGATCTAAAAATTTTTTCTTGAGATAAAATCAATAAAACATCATCATCATACTGAAAATACCACAACTGCAAAAAATTTAAACTCGACATACTTTTTCCATGTTTTTTTTTTCACACTTATTTCAGAAACTGCTACTGACTCGACCAAACAATATATGACAAGAAGATAGCCAATAGCAAATCAAACAACTCTTCTTAAAACCCCGATTTCATTGGTTGACTCCTTCACATAGTTATAGCCTCACAAATTCATCAAAATGAACCAAAGAAATTCACTCCCAATTGTATGTTTATAGAAATAAAAATTGCTATGCTTTTTCAATAAATAGGTACAAAATTAAAGTAAAAATTAAAATGTTTGGGCCCTTTAGTTTTTTTCGAAGACATGTCGCAGCGATATATGCACAGGGTAAACGCAGGAACTGGAGGTGCAACCTTAAAATTGTCAATATTTTGGATGGCCAAAGTATTATTGCTTTTTGTGCATATGTTGGGACACACGAGCAAAAGTCGATCACTACGCACATTGGGAAAAACTTATGTCAGGAGTAAAAAATGCCACATTAGACATAACAGCAGAGCCACTAATAAAAACCAGTAAGGAAAGTAGTAAAGTCGGACGAGGCCGACTATATGCGAACCCTAATGAACCCTAACAGACGTCGCATTTTTGAAGGACCAGTAAAATTAAATTGGATCCATAAACATGTCGTTCTGCAACCGATACTAAATTTTTCATTTGGTCGGATATAGAAGCTATATCTAAATCTGAACCGAATTCAGGAAAATTAACACACATCATTCTAGACCTAATTCATTGTGCTGTGCCAAATTTCGTGCAAATCGAAAGATAAATACAGACTCTGGTGCACCATTTACCTTAAATCGGACGAAAATATATATGGGAGCTATATCCAAATCTGAACCGATCTTCACCAAAACTTAGCACACATCATTCTAGTCTTAATTCAGTACGCTGTGCCAAATTTCGTGTAAATCGGAAGTTATTTAGGGACGTTGGAGCACCATTTACCTTAAATCTGACGAATATATAAATGGGAGCTATATATATATCTGAACCGATTTTCACGAAATTAAGCACACATCATTCTGGACGTAATTCAGTACCCTATGCCATATTTCATGCAAATCGAATATGTATAGGGACTTTGGTGCCCCGTTTACCTTAAATCGAACGAAAATATATATGGGAGCTATATTTAAATCTGAACCGATTATCAACAAACCTGACACACATCATTCTAGATCCAATTCAGTACGCTGTGCCTAATCGGTGCAAATCGGAAGATATATAAGGGACTTTGGTACACCATTTACATGAAATCGGACGAAAATATATATGGTAGCTATGTCTAAATAGGAACCGTGTTTTCCCAATTTCAATAGGGTTCGTCCTTGCGCCAAATAGACTAGCTGTGCCAAATTTCATCCAATTCGGATCATAAATGCGACCTGTACTTTGTTTACAATTTAACATGGACAGACAGACGGACGGACATGCATAAATCGACTTAGAAAGTGATTCTATGCATATTGTCAAAAGGAATCATGTGTCTATATCGTTTCCGTTTGCCTGTTACAAACATATGCACAAAGACATAATACCCTGAAGGGTATAAATACAAGTGACATATTGTTGCCACCGCGACATGTCTTCGAAAAAAACAAAAGGGCCCAAACATTTTAATTTTTACTTTAATTTTGTACCTATTTATTGAAAAAGCATAGCAATTTTTATTTCTATAAACATACAATTGGAAGTGATTTTTTTTTTTGGTTCATTTTGATGAATTTGTGAGGCTATAACTATGTGAAGGAGTCAACCAATGAAATCGGGGTTTTAAGAAGAGTTGTTTGATTTGCTATTGGCTATCTTCTTGTCATATATTGTTTGGTCGAGTCAGTAGCAGTTTCTGAAATAAGTGTGAAAAAATATGGAAAAAGTATGTCGAAATTTTAATTTGTTGTGCAGTTGTGCTATTTTCAGTATGATGGTGATGTTTTATTGATTTTATCTCAAGAACAAATTTTTAGTTCTATTTAAGAGGAAGAATATTGCTTAAAAGAGAAAAGCATATTTCGAATAGTTCACGAAATATAGACTCAATAATAAGTACGTATTATTCGAAAATTGTTAAAATCCACCTCCAGTCGAATATTTAAAAAATTAATTTAAAAGAAAACCTTAGCTAATAATGCAAAACCCAACTAGGGATTTTCTTCCACCATCACAAGCTTCAAGATTTTGGGGGTCTCGATTGGTTCAAGATTTTAGTGATATTAATCTTTTAATCTTTTTCTTTTTTCAGAAATCAAACTTGTTGCTTAATTAATGTCAATGCTACTAGTCAAATACTTTTATATACTCTCGTTTTCTAATATTTGTTGACAGGATTTATTAAGACTTCGTTACTTTTCCTTTTCACATTGAAAACTTTTGCTATTGCCAACATCCTGTCCATCTATCCTCACATGTAAGTCAATGACATTATTCCTTCCCTCCATACAGACATACACACAAATGACAGTTTTGTGTATTTCAATTTTTCCTGCCATCCGAACTATAAAATATTTTGTGAGCCAGTTTTGTGTCAGTTAGATGTGTCAATATACGACGATGCTAAGAACCAAATGTCAGATACACAGTAACGGAACGTGACAAGAATTGCTCAATTGACATTTTGAAAAGTAACGCTAAATATTTTTAACAATTGTTATGGCAGGGTATGCTAGAGGAGAATATTATAACGAAATATGATGCAGGAGAATAACATGTAAATTGCATATAATTTGATGTAATGAACAGATTCAATGTTATTTCATCAATATTTGCATTTGTAAATGATGTCGAATTCTTGTGGCATATGCCTCCAGTTTTAATAAAAAAAAATCTGATCTCTTCTTCTTTTTTGTTTCATTACATGAAAATATAAATAGAAGTAAAATATGTTTGTATATATTAAATGAAAAATTCTTTTAATAAGATGAAATGTTACAATTCCTCCCTTCTGATCTCCATTCAAATGTAACCGTATATCATTGAGTAATCCATCCCGCTAGCTTCTAATTCTATAAACGTGTGTTTTATGTACATATATTTATTGTTATTGGTATTCGTATTCCATTAAGGGATGTCGAATGATTAAAATGTAAACGAGATGTATATTTCGTAAATAGATAGTCCATTTATCGAAATTCGTGATCCATATCAGGGTATTAGTTTCATTTCGTATTTTGCAAATTCTTTCAAACCAGTCGACGGGCTCCTCCACATAATGGTGTGAATTAAAAATTTCGAGAATATGTAAGGGTGCTTGTATGACAGTGATGAAACATATATGATGTATTATGAAATATATACACATATATATGTATATATATACATTAAAACCGGAATGCCAAATTAAAGTCACTTCGGAGCTAAAACCTTTGAAATAACGAAAATAGGTCGAGTCCTTTTTATTTGGCGGATATGTCAAAAAATGGACCTACATTGGAAACTTTTTCCAAATATAGATTTTTAGCAAATTATGTACACTTCGGAAATGGGACTACGCCTTAACATGGATCTATATCCAAAAATTTCTTCAAATTTTGAATAACCATATCTCAAAACATTGAACTATGTTAATCTTTTTTTGCACAGATCTAAGTATATCAGCCTCCGAAACCAACAACCAAATAAGGTGTGAAAGGAAGATTTGACTCCTACTGAGAACCCGAAATGTCAAATTTGAGCCAATTCGATTGAAATAACCAAAAACGGCAAGTGAGTGTTGTCGACAGATATATACCTTCCACCTATGGTTTATTATTCGGAATATCTTTTTATCAACGAGGTTTCGGTTATTCAATTCGGTTCAAATTAAATTTACAATTTTATGAAATATTGACCGTTTGTGGGGAAGGTACTAAAAGGAGAGGACTGTCGAGTCAAATCGGACATTCCATTCGTCTGGCATTAGATTTTTACATATTGAGGAGTGCACCAAATGATCCTATCTTGATCCTGACTAATAGGTTACAAAGTTTAATTCAAATCGGATAATCAGTTCGCATGATATTACAAAGTTAATGTTCAGCCAAATTTTGACTAGTTTGTGTGGGAGGAATTAAAAGGAATGGACCCATATTGCCATATGATTTGTTATAGCCCCCAAAGCATTTTGGAAAGCTTTTCGACTGAATTGACTGTAAGTTAGTATTTTGGATTTTCATTAGGTAGCAAATCTTTCTACTGAAAAATCACTGTGCCCAAAAATATTGGGTAGTTTGTAATTTTGGGCAATTTTTCAACCGAATTGGTTATATTTTAGGTTATCGTTGGATTCCAAATTTTTCTACCATAAATTTACCCAGATTGGATCTGGTCTATTTTACACATTTCGAATATCGACCTCATAGTGAATGGTATAAACTCGGACGATGGTAACGACGTTTTTACCGGTCGTATAACCAGCAAACCGATCTGAAAGTTTGTTGGTTACCACAATCAAGACTGCAATCCATACGAAGAACTCATGTGATGGCAAGCAAGGAAATGGCGTGGAATATACGAACTAAATTAATTCTTTATTTCATTGCTGTGTACCCTTTTACAATGCTTTGATTAATGTTTTGTTTTGAAATATGTTTACATATGCATATCTGTTTTATAAGGAATGCTGGAATGAAGCTATGAAGTTAAACAAACAACAAAAACAAAAATAAGCATATTTATTGGTAAATGTTAAACAATACTAAACAATACTAAACTAATTACATTACATGAATTAAAACAAATATGAAATAAAAACACTGTACATGAATATTTAATAATATTTAAAAAGTAAATCAATACTTCATAACAATTGTTGTAAATTAATTTTTTTCAAAATACAATACAATTTAATACAATTTACATTATAAATGTAATTTGATATGGCAAGAATGCAATTCCAAATAAATTTTTAAGATGTATATATGAATAGGAATTCATAACAAAGTCTTATATATCAGAATTAAAATATAGCCTAGGGAGCAAAACTACAATTATTTCGCCCAATAACGATTTATTTAGATTTTTTAAGATTTTAGTAGATGTATTTATAAGGTTTCAGCCT
The DNA here is from genome assembly GCF_032173495.1 of Musca vetustissima. Lineage (NCBI taxonomy): Eukaryota > Metazoa > Arthropoda > Insecta > Diptera > Muscidae > Musca > Musca vetustissima. Next base: position 5,291 of record NW_026875462.1, read on the forward strand.
GTACTGTATTCTTATATTCGGATAGTGTATAACACATTATTTTCATGTATAATTCATACATTCTATAATGTTTATATATTTGTTTACATTTACCGAAACTAGTTTCACACTCATTTTGGTGGAATATCCAACCTCCTTTCCATCCTCTAAACATTGTCAGGAAAAGAAAGTTTGTTTCAATGGGCAACATCACCGTAAGAAACACACAAAATTTACATTGAAGAGAGGCCTGAAGGAACAATGTGAGGGAGTGTAAGTGTTGTAACACTTTAAGAAATAGGGTTAAGTGGGAAAAAACTGGGACTAGCACCACATATTCACCTTCTTAGGAATATGAGATTTTGTGTTATTTATATATATTATGTTTTATGTATGTATGTGGGTAGAAGAAAAGGGGTTTTCATATTAGTGATAGGGAAGGAGATGAAGTTTTTTAAGATCTAATGTCCTTAGAATTCCTATAGAGGATTTTTATTCATTAATTGCCGCATTAATGTTTACCTTTCCTTTTAGTTTTTTTTGCCTTTTCATCCACGGACCTTCAGTCACGTCCATGCCACCTCAATGGCACTTCGTTAATTAAGTAACACTTACAGGTGGACATTGACGTAGATGAGAGTTGACTTCAACGACATGTTGACTTTGGTGCGGAACGAACAAACTCAAAGGACGGAAAGTGAAAGAAGTTGCAATTGTAAAGCAAGGGAGAAAAAAAACTTTTAGATATTTCCGTGGAGTAGCAGTGACATAGAAAAAAGAAAAATAAAATGTAACACAACTTTAAAACAACAAAAGGAGTAATGGACATCCTTTGCTATATTAAATACCTTTTGGAATGTTTTTATTTTTTAGAAAAAATTTTGCTCTTTAGTATGAATACTGTCTTTAATTAATCTTTATGTTGTTGTTTGCTGGCTTCGCGTTGCCGTCTATATAAATATTCTCCGTTAGGTTCTTCTGCTGCATATCGCTTCTGAAATCGCCGCCTCAGGTTGTCTAAAATGGATTCCGACTCAAATCATTTCTAAACAATTTCAGATTCAATTTATCTTTAAAATGGTGAGTTTTTATAAAGACTTTGACTGATGTCCGTCTATATTTATAATGATCTATATGATCTTCTTATCCTCCCTACACTAAGTCTATAAATACTCCTTGGACTTGAGGTTGTCTACAAAAATTTCTTGGTCTGCTACTCATCTTTACAGATTAAATGCATTTATAATGTATGTAAAGTATGTAGTGTATAAATAATCGCTACAGTAGATAGTTCATAGTAACTCACAGGCCGTTTATAAGGCGCGATACACTTGTTGGATTACGCTAATAAAATAAAGAAATGAATAAATATTCGACAACATTATCAATGCAAAACATAAAATACTTTAAAATAAGCTGCATACTAAAGACTAATATGGCACCTTGTATCTGTATAGGACACATGACTTCCATGCATATAAAAGCCATGTAGGAATTTCTCTCTGTAGACGACCAATATTGTTTTAATGCGATAATTTAATTTTCTCCTTTGTTACCCTTCTTTTTATGCACATAATTGTTATTATTCTTTTTCATTTTTCTTCCTTGTAATTATATTCTTGTTTTCATCTTCCTCCTTTTAGCAACACTTAAAGTAATTTCATTCATTGTAGATAAGTTTTAATGCAACAAATGACACAGCACTAAAACAATTAAATTGCCTATTGTGTGGATATAGCACCATCCAACTACACATAAATATATGAACAGACGAGTTGTTCCTGTACCGCCCATGCAGATGTCTAACACGTACACTGTGTTGTATTATGCCTACGTACGAGCATACCAGCCTAAGTGACACTATTGAAGTGTTTAACTTACAAGTTAATTCGATTCTCTGTAATTCCGTATTTATTTCACAGCACGTCATCACAAGAAGCGAGCATGTTATTGCGATAGAACAACTTCTTTGGCAGGTAGTTTGATGTTTTTTATACATTTTAATATAAAAAACCTTTTAAGCGTTAGGTACAGCATTTTTTTGTTTTCTAATGGGATTAAAAAATTACATATATTGGTCTTATAAGAACTACGATTTATAAAAATGTGGGATATGCAATAAAGGGATCAAATCGGTCGGACATTTGTAAATCGACTAAAAATTGCCTAAAACGGGTTTGGTTCATAGAAATGTATGGCCTTAAACAAAAAATTAGATTTTTTCCGCATCAATACCATCAATAACCATTGAACGTATGATTAATATTTAAAATACAACCATATAGCATACGCCATGTCGTCCATGGTATCGTCGATATGACTTTAATAGCTCTACAAGTATTTCCTATAAAATTATCAACTATACCTCCACATTAACCACTTATTTACAATACACACATATATATTAACTATTATGTCTATAATTCGATTGAGGTTTCTCGGCTGACAATGTGCAAATTTATGTTGTGAGTGCAATCACAGAGATATACATCATGTGTATCGCTTTGAGTTATGTAAATCTGATTTTAATGAAAGGTTGTCTATTGAGTAGTTCTATATATTTTAGTTTTATATTATTTTTGAGATTTAAATTTCGTTAATTCTTCGGGGAATAGTAAAGTCAATTACAAAAGTAATGTGAACATGGAGACAACGAGGTTGGACATTTTTGCAAACGCAATAATATATTTTATATAATCTCCGCATTATGGTGGAATAAATCAGATCAAATGTGGTTTTTATGTGAGACATTATCTTGGGTCCCTTACTACTACTTAAGAACACAGTATCAAAATTTCATCATTTGGAATCACAATATATTTTTTTACCAAAAGTATATATAAACCAGTGGGTGGAGCAGTATAGTCAGACAGGGCCGACCATACGATACCCTACACAACTTCCACGAAAATCTAACTTTCTGTGATGTCAACAAATATTTCTAATATTCAGTAGACGAGGGCTGTAGCCAATACCGTGCGTTGGTGGTTGTGATTTTGAGCTTTCAATTGTGGCCTATAGGTCGGCTCAAAAAAAAAAAAAAAAAAAAAAAAAAAACATACTATCAACTTCTCAGCTCTAGGTCCTTCAGGGGCAAATATATACGCCATAGAATACAAATTTTGTAATTTTTCACACACGAGTCAGACTCGCTAAATATTGACCTATCTTTACGAAAACAGAGATTCTTTGGCCCGATACCCTTCTCCACGTAAAATGTTGCGATGTTCGGACCATAATCGCGGCCTCTAAAGCGACCAGAAAAACCGACAAAAATTAAGTATTTGGTCCATTTCATCCCCTAAGTATTAATTGATCTTTACCAAAAACAATAGGGGTCTTCATTGGCCAGAACCCATCCTACCACTGTGGCCTGTATCGTGTTTACAAATTATAATGGACGGACGGACGTGCGGACACACATGTCTAGATTGTCTCAGCTGGTCGAGATATGACGATCGGTATACTTAAAGATGGGTCTAGGGGCTGCACAAAGCTATAATACCCTGACAACATAGTTGTGTAGGGTATAATAAAAATAAAAGTCCTTGAAAAAATATTTTATTATCGATTTAAATATTTTTTATTAAATTTATATACACCAACATTCTTAACCCTCTTTTTCCCCACCACAATAAAATATCCTTTCATTTGCCCTTATTCATGGCCTCGTCTAGCCGCTTGAATAAAAATAACACATGTCGTGGTGTTAATTGCCATTGTAGTTGTGTCGGATTATGCAAACGGTTTCGTGCTCTGTTACATGTATTAGTCATTGTTTTTGTATCTTTTAGCACTCGGCATTCTCGTGACACAGTTGATGATAAAACTTGGCTTGTGAACTATGGCGGTGTTACAAAGTTCTTACATAGGCACACGAGAACCTCCTCCACAATAATAAGAATATTAATATATTCAATTATTAAATTCATGGAGATTAGTTAAATGTACAGCAAATAAAGTATACTGTGGTATGGAGAAACATACACACATATTGTTCACACACATATAATTCAAGATGTGTAATGAATGAATTATTTTTATTGCTTGTTTAAGGAAAATGCATATGACACTTAGGTATTCTGGAAATTATTTGTTTTAACGAAAAAATTTGCATTTTCATTTAGTGTTATTTTCACTCTGCCTGTCATTATTCAATATTGTGCATGCATATTACTCATATTCTGTGAAAAAGCTACTTATAGCCGCATATTAAGACACGAGCAGAGTATTGTTCTTTAGGTGCTGGCTTTTTAAAACATTTTTTCATGGTCCAATACAAGGCGTGGATTTTTTAAAATTTTCAGGGACCAATACAATGCTTGGATTATTTGGATTTGGGGCGATTAATCCTCTTTTACCCCCACCACTACATATTTTGTTTGACTCCACCGATAGCATGTGTGCTACATATCGATAGAATTTTAAACATTCTTCTTTAATGCCTTAAGCATGTAAACAAATATGTGTGTGCAAATGCAATGTTAAAATACTTGATTCGCACATATAAACACTCACATATTGGCACCAAAGCATTTGAGTGTGTTTATGCAACGAGGATTTTTCAAGAAAATATTTCCAACACTATTCAAACCTTAGCACTGTGGGCGAAATGGACGATCTAGCGTCGTTTAATTCAATTTTCAAAGTGTTTAATTGGGCCAAAATTGTGTCTCTATCGATTACTACTATCCCACTGATCTAATATATCGATTCTATTCTGATTGATATGATCTAGTTGAACAGCTGTGAGCTGTCAAACACAACATATGTTTCAGACAATGCATAACTAAGCTTCAACACGTGTTTTCTTTGCATTGCCAAATTTTCTCTAAAGTTGCATTTGTCTCAATTAAGTCAATGAAAAGTTGATTTATTTATTGTTAGAGGTATGTATTAACTAAAAAAATTGTGTTTGTGACCTGTGCTTAAGTGTTGTAGAAAAAATATAGTTCAAATGTACTATACCACTAATCTGCTTGAAAAAAATCCAAAGCAAGACTTCCGTAGACCAGAACTTCTGATATTCGTGTGTATTCGCGCTAGAATAAGTTTTTTTTAATTACCATGTCGCCTTGTGATTGTAAAATGTCCAAATGATCTGCAGCCACCTGCAACTTTACATGATATTGCAATTTTAAGAAAAATGTCGATGCTCAGACGATAAGTTTATTTACTATGCAGCAACGAGCCTGTGAATACTAAAAAAATTTCTGTCATTAAAACTCATATATTTAATACTATTATTAATATCAACATGTGCGATGCTAATAAAATTCTTCTAATTAACAAAAAAAAAAATAAAAAAAAATTGAAAATTTGTAGCAAAATTGGCTGAGAAATGGAAATTCGACCATAGAAGCAGCCACAAATTTGAAGAAAACAACAAGGAGTGGTTAGACGGATAACTTTTATTAGTTAATCCACTGACTAATCGTGGAACACCCGATAAGAAGTTTGACGAATGTACCAACAAAACGAAACTTAAATGTTATCCAAATGGAGTCCAATTTACGAACTATTCAGCTCAAGTGCCTTAACAAGATATGGTAGATCATATTGTTACGCGTCTCGAAGAAGCTCATTCTTCTATCAGAATTTAAGGTTGCTGAATGGAGTGAGCAGAATCTTATTTCTTGCGGGCTCTAAATCGATATTGAATCTTGTAGGCAATATGATTTACAGACCGCAGAACTTTTTATCATACTGTATCCTTGGCTTTATATGCCGTGTTCCATACATAAAATCTTAATACATGGAGCCATGGAGCATGGAGTATCACCACTTCAATTAGGAAAAATTTCGGAAGAAGCGTTAGAAGCCCGGCGAAGATTACCGCAATTTCCCTGAGCACCATTTGTATTTTTCCTTTTTTATTGATTTATAATTAAATTTTTGTTATGAAAACAACTGAAATGTATGAAGTCTGAATAAGGCCAAAAATATTATTAAAAAAATTAATAAATGAATGTTTAAAAAAATGTTGTTATTATTAAAGTTTAATATATTCTTAGCCCCAAAGAATGAGAAACATTAAATATACTAACCTTATCATGTTTTCCTGAGTGAAATAAACAATGTCTAAAAAATGAAAAAATTGCAACTTTAAAAAAAATACATATATTTTTTTTTGTTTATCTTTGTAGCTTAATCTATTTTCAACTAAAAAAAAATATTACAAAAAATAAAAAACAAAATCACTAAGCGCTTTTAATTAAACGCCGCCAGATGAGCCTTTTCGCCCACTGTGCTTAGGGGTTAAAGGATATTTCCAAAGAATAGTTATCCAGGACAATCATAGTAAATAAATGTTTTTCTAAAAATAAAACTTTGATATTTCGGTCATACTATGGCCTGCCTGCAGACAAAAGACTCTATGCAAAATTTTGTCGATCTATCTCAATTCGTTTAGACGCTAGAGTGATTACAACAGACAGATGGACAGACGGCTATACATGGCTATATCGTCATACTTTATATGGTCGGAAATGATTATTTCGATGAGTTACAAACTATGGTGGAGGGTATAAAAAAATAAAGGCGTTTTGTTTGTATTTTAACTAATTGCGAAGTTATCCACTTTCACTTATTTTTATTGAACCCTTATCACTACAAACCAACACAAAACTTTATTACTCTAATAGCCTTGACCTACATACACACATAGTACATGTGAATAGTACACATATATGTTCAATTTTATAAATTCTAAAATCTATTTCAGCAATGAGGCCATTTGTATGTTTTCAATATTAATATTCGTTGTCACATTTCAAAAAGCTGTCAACACTTTGTATCCCAACTATAGCCATTGTGTCAATAAGGTTTCATCGAAAATTGTTTTGTTTGACGTTTTTGTTGTGGTTGTTTGCAAGCACTCTCTAAGGAAATACATTTTTGTGTGTGAAAAAACGATAAAAATTTAAAAACGGAAAAGTGGCAAATGGGCAAAAACAAAACTAAATGAAATATCTTGCAGCTTGGCATTTGCAGGACTCAGCTCGTACTTCAATTTTTTTCCACTATAACAAACCATTCACCATATTTAAAACTTTTATTAGAAAGGGGGAAATGCGACAGTGTATTAATATTTCGGAGTTAAAATATATATTATAATTGTTTGAAGAAAAAAAGACCAAATCCCAACAGCCAATGAATAAACATGGTAAACATTTAGCGTAACAAATGGACAAATATTATTATTTGGATATTTTCTAATATTTATCGCATGGCGTTTAATTTAAAGATTTTTTCCAAAATGTTACCAAGTAATTAGTACACCTTGTGCCAACGCACACTCTCGCATACATACACCCGCATACGGTGTAACATGTCGAAGTAGAACTTTAATTGAAAAACGTTTCTCATAAAATACCAATTAACGCCACAAATTAATAGCTCGCATAAGTGTGTTTTCGCCTTATCTCAGCCTTGTTTTCCACACATAAAATTAATTTTCTCTATATTTTCTTAAAAAATATCACTTTTTTAAAACGTCTGCAATGTGGAAGAAGGGAGTTTAATACAAATCTACGTTGGTATGTTTTTTTATAACCAACACCACACTGTTGTGCAAAATGTTATGACTTTTTGTATATGTTTGTAACATAGAGAAGGAAAAGAGACAGATCCATCGCAAACGCCACTAATAATATATTTTTTTTTTAATTTTTGAAACATATACTCTTTGTTTTGTATAAAATATATTCGGCTCTAAAAAAAAACAAAAAAAGGAACATAGACAGCTAATAAAAATGTTTAGAATCTACAAAGGCAGTGAGCTCGGAGGTTTGTTTTTATGACTTATGTTGAAATTTTTTAATTAAAAAACTTTATTTTCATGTTTCGCGTCCTATAGGAAAGTTTTTTTGTGTCAATATTAGTTTGGTTTGATCATGTAGCGACGTTTGATGCAAGGGTTGGAGGCAGGCAGCGGGGTCACGAAAGAATGCCATAAAGTTTAGGGGGAAATATCTTCGTCCTTGTGTAGCAGTCGAATTCATATGTTATGTATGGAGGAAGTTTCCATTTTACAATCACTTATGTTTTCGGGGTATATACAAAGGAACAATGTTCTACAAAGTGCAACATTAAATGCTGTGGTAAAATTTTAGTTCGTTGGGGTAAAATTATACAAGTATGAAATTTTGCGGATATTCCCCATTTGCTTCCCCCAGTCCAATTTCTATTTTCAGAGATTTAGAAAATAAAAATAATTTTCTTTCCATTTTAGAAGCATTCCATCCGAGATTCACTTAATTGTTGGTCACATGCCTCATTAACTTATTCACGCTGTCATTATACCCTTCACCACACTGTGGTACAGGGTATTATGTCTTTGTGCATATGTTTGTAACAGGCAAAAATAATCGAGATAGACCCATGGTTCCTTTTGAGAATATGCATAGAATCACTTTCTGAGTCGATTTATGCATGTCCGTCCGTCTGTAGATGTTAAATTGTAAACAAAGTACAGGTCGCATTTATGATCCGAATTGGATGAAATTTGGCACAGCTCATTTGTTTGGCCCAAGGACGAACCCTATTGAAATTGGGAAAAATCGGTTCAGATTTAGATATAGCTCCCATATATATTTTCGCCCGATTTAATGTAAACGGTCCCTATATATCTTTCGATTTGCACGAAAATTGGCACAGCGTAATGAATTAGGTCTAGAATGATGTGTGTAAAATTTCATAAAAATTGGTTCAGATTTAGATATAGCTCCCATATATATATCTTCGTCCGATTTATGGTAAATTGTGTAATAAAATCCCTATATATCTTTCGATTTGCACGAAATTTGGCTCAGCGTAATGAATAAGGTCTAGAATGATGTATGCCAAGTTTCGTGAAAATCGGTTCAGATTTAGATATAGCTCCCATATATATATGTTCGTCCGATTTAAGGTAAATTGTGTACCAAAGCCCCTATATATCTTTCGATTTGGACGAAATTTGGCACAGCGTAATGAATAAGGTCTAGAATGATGTATGCCAAGTTTCGTGAAAATCGTTTCAGATTTAGATATAGCTCCCATATATATCTTCGTCCGATTTAAGGTAAATTGTGTACCAAAGCCCCTATATATCTTATATAATTTCGTCCGATGTTATGTAATTGGTGCACCAAAGTCCCTATATATCTTTCGATTTGCACGAATTTTGGTATAGGGTACTTTGGTCAGCTAAGTACTTATCTTTGTTACAAGAGACATTTGGGTTTGAAAGGTTTTTTGTATAGAAGCAATAGCTTCTGGGGAGAATATCCCAACAAAAAGCTAAGGGAACTGATGAGGATCAGTGGCGTGATCCGAAACTATAGTCTTCCCTGCCTTTCCCCTCGGCAATCAATGCCATACATTCCCCACTAATAAATAGTTGTTTTTTAAAAAAACAAAATACAAATGGTATCCCACATAAACCGCCGACACTACTGAAGTACTGAATTAGGTCTAAAATGATGTTGCTAAGCTGCGTGAAAAGGTCCATAGCAAGGCCGAATGACACAACGTACTGAAGTAATATAAATTAGTGTCTGGCAATTTTCCCTGAAATCGGTTCAGATATAGATTTATAACAAAAACGCGTCGCCTGTTGGGATACATATGTAGAATATACCCAAAGTGGTGAAGGGTATCATATAGTCGGCCCAGCCCGACTTTACTACTTTCCTTACTGGTTTTCATATAATTTAATGCATTGTGTTAGTGGTAGAGTGAGTGTGTTTGTACGCATAGTGTCAGCATAGCAAACCAAATTCCAAGATAAACAGAAGGAGATGAAAATAGCAGAGTTTCATTATATATCACTTATTATTTCTTTTGCAGTGTTTCAATTCAATTCCTTATTATCTCCACTCCCCCGGCACGAAACCACCAAAATCTTTATTCTTTACACACCACCATTTTTGGCTTACCGACTGATGAACTATTAGCATTGCGGCGACAAATACACGAGAAAGACAACAAATTAGTCAACATCGACTACAAATACGATGGACCATCGTCAACAGTTGCTGTTCTTAATGAGAACTTTGAAACAAAATCAGCTCTAAGTGAGATTTAATGACTCATTCTGTGTTGTTGGTGTCGTTGGTCATAATGCGACTGTGAAATGATGACGACGCAAGGAAATCAACAAACTGATTTTCGACTAATTAATATGTCGCCATTATCAATTAAGAATGAACTAAATAAAATAATTGGATGACAGAGAACCATCGGGATAGAAGAAATGAAATTCTACTGTCCGATTTATTGAATTTATTGAGACATACCGACTGTGAAATTTTGTTGATGTTAATGTGGAATTTGTTTTAATACTGATGAGATGTAATTGTGGTGTAGTTTCGTCAGGGTTAACTTAAAATATTAACAGATCCGTTAATATTGGTATTTCAAGGCCCATTACAAATGGGAATCCAATACAAGGAGTGGATTTTTTAAAGAATATTTTCAAGGGCAAATTTTACTGTGTATATTTTAAGAAATATTTGTTTCAAAAAGAAATACAAATGTGAATTTTTGAAAAACTTTTTTTTTTCAAGGACCTATACAAACGAAGATTATTTAGAGAACATGTTTTAGGGATCTACGCAATGCGCAAATATGTCAATATTTTTTTCAAGAACAATACAAGGCCTGAATTTTTAAAGAAAGAATTCTTAAAAACCCAATCATCGTTTTGGTATTTTAGAGATTATTCTTTAAAAATTCACCCCTTTGTTAGTATTGAAAATATATTCTTTAAAAAATCCACGCCTTCTACTAAAATATGACTTTTGTTGGTCTTGAAAAATCTTGAGAAATTATTTTTTAAGAAATCTATGCAATGATACATGTTTTTTTTTTCTTGTACAATACCCATTAAGAAAAATTTCCTTAAACTCAAGTCTGATAAAAAATGCACATTTTTTGACATAAAAATATTTTTCAAACTCAACGCCGCGTATTGGTTGTGGACTTTTTTCTTTTAAAAATCCAAGCGTGTGTTGTTTGCTTGAAAATATATTCTTTTAAAACTCATAATTCTTATCCTGCAGATTGGTTTTTCATTTTTTATAGATGTCGCCTTAATACCCAACCAAAAGTCTCACAATATATTTATGTAGTTGGTTATACTACGAACAGCAACTTTTTGCTAATTATGCGGAAACGGAAATGATGCGTAAACGGTTTGTTTTTATGTATGATTGTGCGTGTATATAAAATATAACATTGTGAGGATAATTTACAGTTCTTTATGGCAAGTAGTGATACAGAGATAATGAACAAAATGAAGTTGTTGTTCATTTTCTGTTGTGTCCGTAAATATTACCAAACATACACATATGAGAAAAACTACACCACAATCAACCTCATAATGTTTGACTTAAATAATACCTTGTACCACAGTGTGGTAAATTTATATCACAGTAAAAACACATGAGTTGCAAAATGACATTTCATTTGCATAAATCCTGTATCGCAATGGTGTATGGGTGCGTATGAATTGTGGGGGTAAGCGATACTGATACATTAGCATAACTCAGACGCATAGTGGGATAAACATTTCATGCTACAAGAGAGACGTTGTTAAATTTATGGGGTTGAGTCTTAATAATTTCATTAAAATTATATTGGAAAAGTAGGAGTATTTCATTAAATTTTCATAAAAGTAGAATGGTTATTGCCATCAATTTGTAATATAAATCATCAACAAGTATAGTTCGCTTCTTCGTCTCAAAAATCCCCCATTAGACACCATTGTCACAGATTACAAAATTCAAATCTTATCGGTAACAAAAACATTGTGGTCGCTCGAAAACTATCTGCACTAATGAGTCATAACAATAAACATTTATTTTGATAACTTGTTATTGAAATTGCTGTCACTGCCTTCCTACCACACACTACTCCCTGCAAACATTTTTAAGCATAGAGGAGTATCATTGTTGCTCAATATTGTCGGAAGCCATGACATAAAATGTAACGATTTGTTATTGACTGAACGAACATTCATTAACGATAACATCGACAAATAGAAGAGTTTATCTAATACTCATAGAAAATTCAAAGATTATGATGGGAAGGATGACAAAAATCAGCCAAAATACATTACAAATTAGATACCCAAACAGAGCGTGCATTTTAAACAATATTTTTTAAGCATTTAAACAAACGTATATATTTTTACAGAATTATTTACCATGTACCAGTAAGGATTACATTTTTAAAAAATATTTTCCATGTACATATTGTCTCAGAAAAGAATATATTTCAGGGACCCATAAAAGGCGTGGATTTTTAAAGTAATATTTTTAAGCACATTTTTACATTTTTAAAAGAATAGTTTTTAATC